>NC_092817.1:92941740-93221740 GCF_023375885.2 Dermacentor andersoni | reverse complement strand
CGAGGGCGCGTTCGTTGGGGGACGCTGGAGGACACCCAGTTTTTCTCAAAAAAAAAAAGTCTGTACAGTAAAATTCTTTATGGTTATGCAAAGGGCAAAGTGTGTGGTGAGGCTGTGCGCGTTCTGTGCTCGGCTGACCTGCAACGACAGAATCGGTATGTTAGAATCAAGTGGTTCCCGGCGCACGCGGGCAACGATGCGTTCGAGAAGCACGATAACCACAACGAGATGGCACACGCAGTGGCGCGAGCGCTAACCAACCGCGCCGCTGCAACCGACCGTCCAACGTGGTGTAGTGCCAAGGATCGCATGACGACGTTCAACGAACTCACACAGTTCCACCGCCTGGCTCGAAGGACTTTCCCACCCGCGCACCCGGGGCTGAGCCGAGCGGAGGCGGTGCTGTTCAGACAATTGCAAACTGGTTCTTTACCCACCCCAGTGTTAATGACTCATCTATACCATAAATTATATGTGAGCGATGTGTGCCGCGTGTGCCAGCGGGAGAGGGCCACCCTGACGCACATTCTATGGGATTGCACCAAGTTCCCCAATGAGGCTACGACAAGTACAACGATTCCGCCGCGACTCGCGGCTGCGGCGGAATGCTACGACCACGAAAGCCAAACCTGGGCCGTACAGCAGGTCTCGGCGGCTGTTGAAAGACAAAGGCCGAGCGAAACCGACGGAACGCTGCCCCTCAGGGCGACCGACCGCGGGAGTAACACGCGCTGGAGTTGAGTTGAGACCACCCGCTGAGAAGACGTCAGGGCCCGCGTCACGGCGCCATTTAGTCATGGTGTCGTTCTGCAGGCGACTACATGAAGTTGTCTCTCTCTCTCTCTCTTATGGTGTTACTTGCTTTGCTGCACCCGCGACTCGCGTCGGCCGTTACCAAGTTTTAGCCAGGTGAACTGCTATTTTTAACACCGTTTTCTAAAAGTTACGCGTAATTTTTGCCACAGAAGACGCCTATCTGCAACATGAAGCTACGAAAGAAAATTTTATTGATATCGTGTCATTTTACGCACTCTTCTTGTTGGTGGAATATTGATAAGGAACAATGATCAAATAAAACAATATTATAGTGAAATTATAAGAGTGCAGCTTTCTTTCTGTTTCTAAACGAATACTTTCCGTAAATCTGTGTACAGGGCGCCGGATGGGGAACATATATGTGTTATTTGCTTGAATCGGCAAGCAGGAAGTTTACATATGTCTTTCCGTCTGCGTTTCGCGAGACCTACTGATGGAAAACTATATGCGCAAAAATACACAAGAAATGCTGCTTGAAAATCAAGAAAGATATCTGTTCTCGAACGGGAGCCGTACAATAACACAGTAGAATGAAAGCCGGCACAGCGGCCGCGATGCGCGCGCAATCACCGAGCGGCATTAAAAAAATTAATAAAACGAAATAAAGAGAAAGAAAGGCAACTATTCGTGAGGCATACGCAGATGTCATATCCAATTATAAACACTGTTTGAACGGCCCGAACGCCTATACGAGTGCTCGAAGTAGTACGAATGACCCTTCCGAGAGAGAGAGAGAATAAACATTTATTTCATAAAGCGAGTAGAAAATTTCCTCGATGAGTGAGGCCCTCAGTCCAGGGCTCCATTGCCATGCGCGACTTCGCGAGCCCGCTGGATCAGCCGTTGCTGTTCCTGCTGGCTTGTGCTGAGCAGCGCTGACTCCCAAGAGGAAAGGGTAGGGTTGGGTATAGGAGCAACACCTGAAGGGTTAGGGCATTCCCATATGGAGTGATACACCGTGGGTTTGGCCCCACAGTGGGGACAATAGGAAGGGTACAGGGTGGGATGAAAGATATGTAGCATGTGGAGGCAAGGAAATGAATTGGTCTGCAGTTGCCGCCAGACAGCGGCATCCGAGGAGTATCGCCAACAGTTTGCAACGGCGCGACCTTGATGCGGCCGAATCCACTTCGATCGCAGCGCCCCACAGTATTTTTCGTCATCGTCGCGCCTCACTGCGAAGAATGCGCCGCCCCTGCCGCTCGTCCCACTCAACCGTATTCTAGTAACCTATAACTGTAGACACTCCGATTGGCGCTATAAAGGACTGCCTCATGGTTTCCATTCGAAATTGTAGTTAACGGATGCGTTTGGCGAGCAATACGGGCCTCGCCACAGCAACAGTTGGTTGGTTCTCTTGCGGGAGGAGTGTGGCATATCGTCGAATGAAGGCTGCTACAGGCCACTTGAAGTGTTACGTCGCTTTTAATGGCTTGTCACAAAAGCCATAATGTCGGAGAGCCAGTATAGGACTCGGACGCCAGACTTTGGGCAGCGGGTTCACCGCTGATGCGATGCGCTAGCCGACGCAAGTGGCAGTCACGTAGACGATATTTCCGACGTGTTTTTTCATAGCAGACATCGGCGCGTCTGTCTCATGCCGCACCAGATCGACGCTCACATTACGGCAGAAATGCATGGCTTGTTAGAAACAGCAGCGAACATGCGCCTGAAGTCACAAAGCTTTTCTATTTTGCATGTAAGAACTGTTTGTCACTGGACGGTGAGATTTTATGTTCGCTTTTGCGATTAGCCCTGTTGCGTGCTCGCTCTATCCGCTCTGTAGCGCAAAAATATGTTTCACGATACCGGCCCTGGAACCTTTCTTCAGAGATCGTGCTTTATTTATTT
The DNA here is from genome assembly GCF_023375885.2 of Dermacentor andersoni. NCBI lineage: Eukaryota > Metazoa > Arthropoda > Arachnida > Ixodida > Ixodidae > Dermacentor > Dermacentor andersoni. The sequence continues at coordinate 93,219,073 of NC_092817.1, read as the reverse complement.
TTGTATTTTTCGCCTAATACGTTGTTAGCATGTGAATGTATATATATATATATATATATATATATATATATATATACATATATATGTCTTAGAAGGTGGAAAACGACGGTAGGTGGCAAAATATAAACAATTGATGGCGAGGTTTCAATACATGGAGGGTCGTAACAACTGCTGCTTCGTAACTGAAGAAAACAAAAAGCCTGGAGGTAAAGCGATCGTTACGAAATGTTAGCCACAAGCGCGAACTGCTGTTCAACTGTCATGTTCAGCTTAAAACAGGTATACCAATTGCACTGGTGTAGCCTCCGCGTTTCTTCTAAAATAATAGCAAAAATAAACTTGAACGGCTCACTTCTTGCAAAGGCTTGAATTATCGCAGAAGGGTAGATGGGCCGGATCTGTTACTTTGGCATCTTGTAGAGTCTACATTCTTATGAATACTCTGGGTTTCGTCGGCGTTTTATGACTCACCGAGATGTTCTTCTTCGGGCAGGGCTACATTATGCACCACATTTATTTTTACGATGCTCAGTATTTTGCTGGTGAGGAAATTGGCACTCAGGCCGACGAAGGCGCACCCGCATGGCTTTACCCAATCTCCAAGAGGGACTGCATTGAGTGAACGAATGCAGCGTGATACGGCGCCGGCAAAATTCTCTGTTTTTCTAATAAAGAGCTCTCTCTGTCTTTCTCTCTCTCTCTCCCTCTCTCTCTCTCTCTTGGCAAACGGCGTGTACGATGCAATTGCAGCTTTTTGGGAACTGAATCTAGAAAGGCGTGCCTCGCTTTATGTGGTCACCTTTCACATTAGTATCTCTAATGGGTATATTGCACCAGGTAAAACTGCAGCAACAGCAATACTTGTTTTCTGAGGGAGTCTTAGGACGAAACCGAAACACGGCTCTAGGCTCCCACTTCTCTAGGTGCTGCCGTCTAACGTATACTCAGCAGCCGTAGTTCAGGTTTCTTGCAAGAAACAAAATGAAATCATGTCGCCGTGTTTTCGTTCGCAAGAAACGTGAGGTACGACTGTTGACTGTGTACGTTTATACGCAGAGCCACCGGGAGTGATTCAAGGGGCAGCATAAATACGGTTTGCCTGAGACATTGAAACTGTCCCGGAATGACGACGCCGAGGAAAAGAAACGCTTTCATTTACTGACACTTATGGGTATCAGGGACACTTTGCAGAGTTTCTAGTGCTGTCATACAAGTGTGGCGCACATGGTCGCCAGACCTACAGTTTTGCTCGTTCGTAAAAACTTGGTGAAAACACAAGCCCGCAGCTTTAAACAAATAGTGGACTTCAAAGGGATATCGGTTTAAAGGGGTCGGTAAACATTACTTTTCCCCTTTGTTTCTTCCTTTCCTTTCTTTTTGTAACATCTCCTTCCTATTATCTTTTGTTTCCTCTTACTCTCTTTACCCAGCACAGGGTAGCCAGCCGGTCTGAGAACTGGCTAACCTCTCTGTCTTTCCGTCTAATCCTGCTTCCTTCGTTATATAGGGTGTCCCATGTAACTTTAGCCAAACTTTAAAAATATGCAAATGCCGCATAGCTGAACAGAACAAAAGTAATTTTGGTTGCGGATACTGAGGCTATTTTTTCATTCCGCCTAATTAGGTAATTGTTCTTAATTAATTATCAGCTTCTAAAGCATTATAATTAGAGGAAAAGTGTCAATGAGAAAATTATGGATCGACAAAAAAAAGTGCCTCGAGCGATCAGTCGCGCGGCAATTTTGCGTGCATTCGCGAGCTTCTTTCACGATCGGGAAAACACTTTTATGTAGCACATACTAAGCAACAGAAAGCTGTAGCGGGAGTTTTTCATGTTGCTATACAACTTTGTAACCTTCGAGTGTCGTAAATCGCGCGTTCACGTGAACCACCAAAGTGCAAATTGTGTCTCTACCTGTGTCTTTAACGTTACACTATTTTACTCTAGACAAGGATGTTTTCACAATGGCTATCGCAACGAGTGCGGAGAAGGAAGCCGCGTTTCACTTATAGACTTTACAACTGAAATAGATTACCTCTAAGCTGTCTGCCGTCAGTCGCGCTTCGTGAAAGCGTTCCTCGTAAGAATGCAAAGATTATGCTATTATCAATTAATTATCCTCTAAATTTAGTGTTTACACTTCTCTATCACTTGCACATTTATTGGGATGTATTGTGGCAATATAATTCTGAACACGCGTGCACACACACACACACTCACACACACGCACACACACACACAGAGAGAGAGAGAGAGAGAGAGAGAGAGGATAGTGGGATAGAAAGATTTGGCTCTCAGCAGGTGTTTCAGACGCCTCAACTTTGATCAGTTTTCTCTAAACAGAGAGAATTTGCCTCCTGTGGAGATACAATATTTTTGTACATTATGAGAGGCACCAACAACGTGAGTGTAAGCACGCAGCAGCATGGTTGAGTGGCATACGGTGCTAAAGAGCTTTTGTTAGACGTAACTCGGAAATAAATATCTTGACATTAGATATCATAAGACAACTTGCAGACGTGCATCAAGAGCTCTAACACTTGTTAGTATTGACCAACGCACGTTCCTACTACAAAATACAAAAATAAATAAAACAAAAAATAAGGAAACGGGGTTTCCTCCAATGGCCGATACTTGACAGTGAACATACTCTTAAACAGACGGATGTGTTTTCTGCCAGCGCAATTTTCTCCGTGTAGTTTCTCTGGGGAGCACACAAGACTGTTTAGCATGCGGTAGGCGACATGCGTTTAACATTCAATAGTCGTTTTAGTGATGAGTGATCCGCCACATTTTTTGCACTCGCTTATGAGGTAAAGCTAACTTAACAGCTTGAGAAGGAAGGAATGTCAGGGAAGGCTCGCCTGACCTGCTCGAGGTTGTTGATGCGATTTTACATTCGACCAGCACTGCAGAAATGTCCCTGCTACTAGGGCGAAGGGTGTTGTTTGACTAAAACTTTGATAGACTTACCGTTTTCTGGTGCCATAAATATGTAACTAACCTAAATAATGTATTATTGTAATGTAAGCGACCTAAATAATGTGAACATTCCAGTGCAGGAGCAACGTCTTGCGAGGCAGCTGGCATAGTGCTCGACGCGGTCCAAGGTAATTAACCTTGGCATGGTGCCGGATGGCTTGCGTTTTGATACAGGCAGACGTGATGTGGCTTGCTCAATAGGAAGTCATGTTTTATTGACTGTTATAGTCGCTAACTGAACATGTAGACCTGGATATATTTGGGTACTACATTATCCCACTTGACGAAAAGTTAAACATCAAGATTTACAATGGAACAAGGTTGACTGAATAAATGAATAAGCAGAAACGCACATACAAGGTTTCTACAGTCACTAAAAGAACTGTAATCCTTGCCCTAGCGGGAGCAGGGATGCACGCGAAGCTTGTCCAACCCTTAGGGAGGGGTTGGTTAGTTTTTTTTAGCGTTTTAGGCACAACAAAGAGACATGGTTATTGGCGGACGAGAAAGGGCGGATTCGCCTGGCGAGCACAAGCACGTTCACGGACCCGCTCCCGCTACCATTTCTTCAACTCAGCCTGCTGTTCGGCATAACGAACCAAACGCGGCCTGCTGATATGACTGCCGAGACACGTTAACGAGACATGACCGATTAGGTAACAGACCATTTTCAGACTAAGATTCTCGGACCATGGCCCCATGCGTTACAGGCTTACAAAGCTACGCGGACACTGCTACATTTCATGAAATAGACTGACCTCAGTGACCGATTATAGGCGTGAAGTTACGGGCATCCGCATGTACTCACACCGATAGTACCTTCATCCCTCCCTCTCCTTTCTTTTCTTCCCTTAAACCCCTTTCCCTGTGCAGGGTAGCAAACCGGACGTGCGTCTGGTTGACCTCCCTACATTTCATTCCTTCCTTTTCTCTTCGTCCTCCTTAACGAGACATGGTTGTTTTGAGCAAAGAGAAAGGGTGTTTACGATCAAGAAATTTTAGTAATTACATAAGGCATGGGATCATAGTAGGTGGGGACTTGTTGTTTTGTGGATATTTACATAGCACTTGTTGACCAACAAAGAAATCTGTTGACCAAACAAAGGAAATGTGCTTGGGCATGCCTTTTTTGCATCAGCATAATGCTTGTTGCATGATGCACTCTGCTTCCATATGCTATCACTATAATATTTGCGTCTTCTCTTTGTGTTGGAATTGCACCAAAGCCATGTGGGCTTGCATCGACGAGAAGTTCTGTGGGTATAGACGGGTCGAAGTAGGCCAGTATATAAGCATCAGACATGACGTGTTTCAAACTGTTAAAGGCCTCTAGTGGCGGGCGGTCCACTGCCAAGTCTCGTTCTTGAGTGTCAGTTGGCCTAGAGGTCTTTGTCTGTGTTTGGAGCCGGGATCTTGCACAGCTTTTCCGGCTTTTCTGATGTGGAGAAGACCACGTGCACATTAGTTCGTCGAAAAAAATTTTTTTTTCAGACTATGGGAGTCGATGCATATAATACCACCAGGGACTCCAAAGGCACACAAAATTGTGGTTCTGAAAAGAACCACAAAGGCTAATTTGTAGACTGTGCTGAATGTGTAATTTATTTCTTACCATTGTCATGTGGTCACAGCTATGCTGGCCAAACGGGCCGCTGCCTTGTCGATTGGTAGCATGAGTACAGCTATAATGTCAATAACGTGGCCGGTGGCTTTCTTGCGATGTGTTGTAAGAGTTGTGGCTGTGTTCCGTTGTTTCACACTCGCAGAATTGTAGGCCGAAATAGAAGTAAGCTTACAAGAGCGATTATTGACGTAATAGTTCTGCGGAAACCAGCAAGGTGGAAATAAGTAAAGATATATTATTGAAGCAGAATAAATAGAAAAGGTAGGTAAAATGTGCGTAAGCAAGCCGTCGATCGCGCTGACAAAAAAAAAGTGATTTTATGGCTGTGCCAGCCTCGCTCGTGTAGACCTGTTGATTCGTAGTGCCCTGGAGTTCTGTGCATTGATGTGCTCAGATTATGTGATATATAAAAAGTAGCGTCGGAATCAAAAATAAATTGCTGGAAGTAGCGCCTGTGTGTGCGCGTATGTGTGCGTGCGCGTGTGTGTGTGCGCGCGTGCACCTTTTTACGTCCGTGATTTTCTTGCGCTTGTATAGTTCTTAAAAATGTAATACCAACGTGGCCAGAGGCTAACGTGGTCAAGTGAACCGAGATTTTTTTCGAGCAGCTGCAGGAGGGACGTTGCTCTGTATGGAAAAACTTCTACTGAAGTTTCAACAAGGTGCCTGCTCAGGTTGCATTTTCGGAGGACCTTTTCACCGACCTTTTCACAGATGACTGACACTGACGCGCCAGTGTCAGTTAGAAATACGATAGGGTTCTTGTCGACTTGTAGAGTTGCCTTGGGAGATGAGTCTGTTCGAGGTGACTCTGCTACTCAGCTGTGGAACAATTGTGCTAATTGCGTCAAACTGCTCCGAGAGCGGGCCATTGCTCCATCCGGCGCGAAAATAGCATTTTAGCGGAAAATTGCGCCGAGCCTGCGCCAAATCATGCATAGGAGCGAAACCCTCCTTCCGTCGATGCTTCGCAGCTAGCAAAACTGAAATCAAAACCAACAGCACGCTATCATCATCATCGTAAGAAGAAGCAGAGGACCGTCTTAGACATCCGGTTCGTCATTCCCGCATCTTTCTCTGAGGAACGTGCAATGTAGTGCCGCTTTACCGTCTTGCTGATGCTTTATTTCGGTGTTCATCGAACCCGCGTGGTACCACGAAGTTTGCCGAAGGAGGATGCCACATTCTAGTAGTAAGCGTTAGCTTTTACGGTGTTTACAGGTGATAGCAGAGAGAGAGAGAGAGAGAAAGCAAGGACTGGAAAGGCAGGGAGGTCAACCAGAAGAGTATCCGGTTTGCTACCCTACACTGGGGGTGGGGGAAAGGGGAATAAAAAAGGAGAAAGGGAGGGAGCGAGCACTGAGTACGTGTGAGCGGGACACTATGCACAGGGACACTATAAACGGTCTCTTAAACCGGTGTTCCTCAAGTATTGCAGTAATGCACGATTCGCTTTTCGTGCCAGCGACGGGTGGGGCCACGGTCCGAGTATCTTTGACTCGGTGAAAGGTCGTAAGTCTAGTCGGTGCAAAGTTTCCCGCAGAGGGAGGCGCTGTACATCGTAGCGGGGGCAGGTACACAATAGGTGCTCGATGGTCTCCTCGCACCCACAGGAATCGCACATCGGGCTCTCGGCCATTCCCAAACGAAAGGAATATGAGTTTGTGAACGCTACTCCCAGCCACAAGCGGTACAGCAAGGTTGCTTCACCGCGGGAAAGGCTAGATGGCACTTGTAGCCGTAGCGTGGGGTCCAGTTTATATAATCGGCAGTTGAAGGCACCTGAACTCCAGAGATCTTGCGACTTTTTGCGTGCATGTAGGCGAAGTTCCCTGGCAGCGTCCGACCTCGCCAAAGGTATTGAACGCGTCTGGGTATCTTCGTGGGCAGACCGGGCAGCCTTGTCTGCTAGGTTGTTGCCGACAATGCCACAGTGAGCAGGAATCCATTGAAATGTAATGGTGTGCCCTCTTTCCAGAGCATGGTGGTGCACTTCCCTGATGTTAGATATCATCTGCTCGTTTATTCTGTGACGTAATGCAGACTTGATGCTGTGAAGGGCTGCCTTAGAGTCACAAAATACGACCCATTTCTCTGTTGGCTCTTCGGTGACGTACATCATAGCGGCATGGAGAGCTGCAAGTTCTGCCGATGTCGATGTAGTAGTGTGCGACAATTTGAATTTAACTGTAACGTTCTTGGTTGGAACGACGAATGCGGCAGTTGAGCTGGCACGTGAGGTCGAACCATCGGTATATATATGTATGTGGTCATGATACGTCTGGTGTAGTAATAGGAGCGTAAGTTGCTTCAGAGCCGGCGATGGATGATTGGACTTTTTTGTAATTCCAGGAATATCAAAATTCACTTGAGGCTGTCGTAGGCACCACAGGGGAGATGAAGGCTTTGTCGCCGGTGTAAAAGATGACGGTATGCACTCTTGATGAGCGCTAATCACTCGTGAAAAGGTCGCTTGAGGTCTTTCGGCTGGTAGGGAGGTCAAATGATGGTCGGGGATCCTTGACAGATGGCGAATGTGCGCTCTGAGAGAGTCGAACACTACGTGTGTCTGGATCATATGGTCCCCAGCGATGGCAATTGTTGCTGCTGTTGACGTGCACCGAGGCAGCCCTAAACACGTGCGTAGGGCTTGACCTTGTATGCTCTCGAAGGCGCGAAAGTTCGTCTTGCATGCATTTGACAACACTGGTAGACTGTAACGTAGGAGTCCGAGAAACAGTACCCTGTAGAGCTGCATCATAGAACGGACTGGTGTACCCCAGTTTTTGCCGCAGAGAAATTTAAAGACCTGAGCAATGGCAACCAATTTCTTCTTTAGATAGACGCAGTGAGGGCTCCACGAGAGGTTGCGGTCAATGATTACACCCAGAAAGCGATGTGTCTTTGAATAGGATACCGCTTGACCATTGATTGAAACAGGATACGATGACATTTGTTTGCGCGTAAAGCCAACCAATGCGCACTTTTCAGTAGACACGCTGAGGCCTTGTTCTCGTAGATAAGACGCCGTCATGGTTGCCGCCCGCTGAAGCCTGGCTCGTACCTGAGGTCGAGTCACCGCAGAAGCCCAGATGCAAATGTCGTCGGCGTATATTGAAACGCGAACTCCGCTAGTACTCCGCTAGTCCTACCAAGACGAGGTTGAACAGAATGGGGCTCAACACTCCACCTTGCGGCACACCACGCCTGATGTAATGTTCCGAAGTTGGGCCGTCTTCAGTCTGTAAGAAAAAGCACCTCTCAGTTAAATAGTCCCGAATCCATTGATACATCCGGCCACCAACTCCAACAGCCTCAAGCGAGTTCAGTATGGCCTCATGAGCGACGTTGTCGTATGCTCCTTTAATATCTAGAAAAAGTGCCACTGATAGGCGCTTGAGGCGTTTTTGATTTTGGACCCAGGTTACGATGTCAATGACGTTGTCGATGGACGAGCGACCTCGACGAAAGCCCGTCATGGCGTCCGGATAGATGTTGAATCGCTCTAGGTACCATTCCAAGCGAGCAAGAATCATTCTTTCCATCACTTTACCGACGCAGCTCGAAAGCGCAATCGGACGGTATGATGAGAGCTCAAGCGGAGACTTTCCAGGTTTCAGAATGGGGATCAAGCGGCTCGATTTCCATTGTCTAGGAACGGCGCCGTTCTGCCAAGACTCATTGTAGTAGCTGAGCAGCTCATCACGTGCGTAATGTCCAAGGTGGCATAGGGCAGCATACGTGATGCCATCAGGTCCTGGTGACGACGAACGCCTGCAGGTCGCCAACGCAGCATCGAGCTCTTCGAGTGAAAAGAGCACGTTCATTTCTGGTACACGTGCCTCAGGGATGTCATTCAATGCTGCGTCAGTAATGGTGGCCGCGGACCCAGCAATCCGTGCACAGAACTCTTCAGCCACTTGAAGTTCCGAGCGGAGTTTGTATAGGGCCAGAGCAGCAAAGGGCTTCCTTTGATGCGGAGATGAGCGAAGTCCCCTAACAGTTCTCCATATGTGCGAGAGCGATTTTCGGGGATCAAGCGACTGACAGAAAGTTTTCCATCGCTTGTCATCCAGTTTATCTATACGACGCTGTACTTTCTTCTGTATGCGTCGTGAAGCCCTCAGATCCAAGACGGACTTCGTGCGCCGATACCTCCTCTCCGCCCGTCGGCGTTCCGCACGAAGCCTCTCCAGTTCCATATCCAAGTCTGTTCGCCTTGCTGACCTTGTGAGCGAGCAGATGGATGTTTTCAATGTCTCTGCGATTGCATCTTGGATAGTGTGTGAAAGGCCTTCTCGACATGCGTCATCCATATCCTTCTTAAACTTTGTCCAATCAACTATACGCAAGACAGTAGAAGAGCGTTGCTCAACTCCTCTGATCTTTATATATGTTGGAATATGGTCACTTCCATGTGTTTCAATGTCCGTAAACCAGTGGACGCTCGAGGCAAAGCACCGTGACACCAAAGTTAAGTCCAAGCAGCTACTATAGGTGGTGCCCCGCAAGAACGTAGGGCTGCCGTCATTCACACAGGACAAATCATGGTCGGCAGCAAAGGAGGCGAGACTCCTGCCTTTGGAATCAATTTTAGTGCTTCCCCATAGCTGGTGATGCGCATTGAAGTCACCTGTAATAACCCAGGGGCCATTGTTCATCAGTAATATTTTCTTGAGTCGTTCGCCGTCAAAGTGACCCGCTGGGGATATGTAGGCTCCAATTAGTGTGAATGACACATCTTTCTTTTGGATATTCAGGCAGACATATTGGTTGTCGTCGTGGGGCTCTACCGCGTTAGCGACATATGTAAAGTCCGTGCGGATGTAGATGATTACTTTCGTGCTCGCACCGCATGTGGACGAGACGAAAGATTCGTAACCGGACAGTCTGAGTGGAGTTGATGTATTTGGTTCGCAAATGACCAGTACGGGAAAGCGATTTGTAAAAATGAATTGGCGAAAGTCTGCTATGCGGGTCCTTAGACCCCTAGCATTCCACTGAAAGATCGACGCACTTTTAACTTCAGTGCGGAAGGGGACTATTGGTCGAGCCATGATGCTCAAACGATGCTAGCAAGCACTGGATTTAGTGCATCTAGTATTTGCAGAGCACTTCGAGCTGCTGGGGTTTGCAGCTTGTTCAGTATGATGCGCATTGTATTAATTAGCGATTGCAGCATATTAGCCACCTGCTTGTCTTGGTCGCACAAATCACTGACAGTAGACTTCGGGGGTTGTCCAGCAAAATTTTGCTGTGATTCTGTCGGTGGATGCTGTCGTTTCGGTAGAGCCGGCCAAGATTCTGCAGGTGTGGTCTTCTCAGTTGCGTTGTTCTTCGCGGTCCTTTCGACAGTGTCTGGCCCGGGCGGCAGAGGAGGAGGAGGTGTCGTAGGAAGTGGCATGCGCGTCGCAGAGACAACAGCCTTCCTTGAGGGGCGCCGGCGACGGGAACGTCGCTTCCTGACTTTTTCGGCTGCTTCGCGATGAGATGAATGATCTCTCGCCATCTCTTTCAAGATAGCCATTTCCTTCTTAATATGCGGGCATTTCCTCGAGGAAGCTTCGTGTGACCCTCCGCAGTTTGAACATTTCATTAGTGTCGCGCCACATTTATCTGCAGCGTGGGGCTCGGCGCAACGGGGGCATGCGGCCTGATTTTCACAGACGCTGCTCACGTGTCCCAGTCTCATGCATTTGCGGCACTGAAGAGGTTTCGCAATGAAAGGCCGCACTGCATGTCTGAAGTGTCCCACCTTAACATGCGAGGGTATATATTTACCCTTGAATGCAATCTTCACGCAGCGTGAACTGCCTAGCCGCTTGACATCAACAATGACCTCATCTTTGGCTGGCTTGATAAGAATCGGCAAGTCGTTAGTAAGGATGGCGACGTCTACGTCGTAGATAACGCCACAGACTACGTCAGATCCCAGAGGGATGTAAGAGCGCACCTGAATGCCATCGATGTCCGTTACGCTGCGTAGAGTGTTCAGAGCAGCCGCATGTTGGACATCAACCGCCAGTAGATTTTTCCGAGTGTTGACTCGAATGTCCGATATTTCATTTGGCACCAGGGCTTCCAGTGACATCGACACAGATTGCCTGTTGAGTAGCTTCATGTTGACGGTGGGAAGCAAGGGCACGAATATGATGGTATTGGCGTCCGGCCTCTGCGTGTGTCTTACTGTTTGCGTGCTTGATGATGAGGACGTCCTGGTGTTTCTTCTCTTCGCTCTGCGGCTCTGCACCAGCTGGAAGTCGTCATCGGAAGTGTCCTCGCTGCTGAGAGAGTAGACATGGGTGTCCTCGCTGTCGCTGTCGCTCTGCTGACCGTTCCGCTTCCTGGAGGCAGCCGCCGCTGACGCCGCCGTCGCCGGCAGACGTGCGGGGTCGTCCACTTCCATTACGACCGAGCAGGGAGCGAGGACCAGCGGATGAACTTAGATTTTCAGAGAAATAAACTGGAGCAAGGAAGAACAGCTCTGTGTCAAAAACACTTCGTCGTCGTCGTGATAGCAGGATTTGCAAAAGAGCCGCTGGGACCAGAATTGCACGTGGTGCATAGCTTAAGGTAAGCGATCACATGTCGGCTTCCGTATGTCCGAGTTGGTGAACAGATTATGATTTATAATAGTACCACAAGTTTTACTCCTCACATAGATATGGACCAGGTTGTTAATTTTGGCGTTATATATAAGCACTCAGCCTGAACACATGGGGGCCTCTGAGAAAAAAAGAAAACAGAACCGTGCGGGTATTCGTAGCTGGCCTAAGTGCGTTCTACAGTGCCGTTTTATATGTATTGAACTTGTTTCCGATGACCAGTTATTGCGACTGATTTTCGCAACGTCATTTCGCACTTGCGACTTAGCTATCAGTTCGCCCCGAATTTCGTGACCAGTCGGTGTAGCCTATACCATGGCTACAGTGTTGCACTGCTGAGCTCGAGATGGTGGTCTGTATGCGGTTGCGACGGCCGCATATTGGTGAGGGAGAGACGCAAGAACGCTTTTATTGCAAAATTTGCAAAGGTACAAAAATAAAATTTGTTTGCACAGATTTTTTATGTTGTGCCGTGCTTTATTGAATTAACTGAGAGAAAGTGAGAACCTGCGACACTCTTTCTTGCTTTTGATAGCCGCATATTTACGAGAACGCAAGTCGAATGTGGTACACGGCAAGAGCCACCACTCCGATGGGTGCCACCACCACTTCCATGGGTGCCGCCGCCTTTTTTGACGGAAACATATTTTGTGTCGAGTTTGAGTAACTGCGCTTCGTCGGCCAAATAGCGCCGCCGACGCAAACGGAAAACTTTCTTTGCCTTTCGTGCATGCGCAGTGGCCCTGACGCTATTTCTTTGTGCGAAATCTTCCTAATGTGTATGGCATGATACGAGTGTATTGCATGATACCCGCCGTGGTTGCTCAGTGGCTATGGTGTTAGGCTGCTGAGCACAAGGTAGCGGGATCGAATCCCGGCCACGGCGGCCGCATTTCGAGGGGGGCGAAATGCGAAAACACCTGTGTACTTAGATTTAGGTGCACGTTAAAGAAAGAACCCCAGGTGGTCGAAATTTCCGGAGTCCTCCACTACGGCGTGCCTCATAATCAGAAAGTGGTTTTGGCACGTAAAACCCCATAATTCTTTTTATTGCATGATTTCATGTTCAGGGGACGTATTCTGCGATGATCACTTTGCAACAGTGTCGCCTCGGCGACAGTATCGCTGGCAGGCGCGCGCTGATTGGCGGGTTGAGCAAAATCGGATGACGTAGCGCTCAACGAGACAATCACTTCATCTGATTTTGGTCAACAAGCCAATCAGCGCGCGCCTGATGGTCAAGGCGTGGCCAATGCGATAGTATCGCTGAAGTGGATCGTCGCAAAATACGTCCCCAGTGCACGCGCGCTGTTGCGTGCTCCAGGGTAGCGTACCGTACTGCTGCCGAGAAGTAGCGGCGCCTGCCTAACGAAGCTCGACCGACATTACTTATTGGGTAGCGTGGCGTTGTCGGCGGGCTGCAGGCATCCGGTAGATCATGGCGACCAAGCAAGGGCGAGACGATTTGCTAGTGCGAAACTTGCATGGTTTATTCAAAGGTAGTTGAAAGAAAATAATAAAAGCATGAAGTATATCAAAAGTACATTTCGGAGCCCCTTAAATAGGCTCTCTACAAGTGTGGGCGGGATCTTGCTTCCGTCGATGACACGTGAAGGGCACAGAGAGAGGGCCCCTCCTCCTGCATTACCGAGCACGGGAAGGAGAAGTCAATCCTCTTTTCGACGAATCCTGGGAGAAGGTCGGGTGAATGACCTCTTCGGCGCCGTGGGGTCCGGCCAAGTAGAAGGTAGGGGGATGACGTATCGCCCTTGGCGTCCGACCAAGTAGAAGGTGGGGGGGATGACGTATCGCCCTTGGCGTCCGACCAAGTAGAAGGTAGGGGGATGACGTATCGCCCTTGGCGTCCGGCCATACCTAACAGCGCGTACACGATCAGTCTTGCGGCGAACTTTTGCCCACAAGCAGTGACTGTCGCACTGTGTTGCATCCTCAGTTAATAAACCCCCGTTTGTTCACAGCCTGTCGGCGGTGCCTTCTCTCCTCCGTGTCGGAGAGTCGATGAACGTGGCCGCAGCACCCTTTGTGCGCTGCGGTGTGATGGAGCGTCGCGTCCCTTCGTGACCGCGCTCGCAAGGTAAGCCTCGCGCATACCCGTTTGCACAACATAACGACTATATCAGTTAAAAGTTGCATTGTGTGCGGTAAGCATACGTGCGTTTGACCCTGCACCAAAAGTACTTGCTGCTGCGCTAAATCGGCGCTTTGCCTATGCCAGGACTTGCACCGAACTGTGAAATGGCTGCTCCACCATTGAGATGTAGAAGCTATAAAAACATACTCATCAGTGCTTGAACCGGTGTCATGACCCACTGCGTGAGCTGACTACTGCGTCGAACGACACAGCTTCGTAAAATGACCGATTTTGTGGCGAGCCTTACGAGTATTGCCCCGTGCTGGACAGCAGGACTTACCACCTGTATCTGGCCACTGACTTCCACGGTTGCGACGAAGGTTTGGTGTGTCGCGTCGTTGTTTGTCATAAATTTGCCGTAAAGGTGGCTTCACGTTTCGTCGCCTCTTGTAGCTGCGATGTGGCCCCGACGCTTCGCGACGATATGTCGTACCGTGGTGTTGCAGCAAAAATACGGGCTGACAGCTGCCGGTGCTTTTCTGAATCTCGGAGACGCCGCGTTCAACGTCTTCGAATAGCCGTCCTTGCTTGAGGATTTCGGGCTGCTCCAAGGAATGCAGCATGGCACATTTTCGAAAAACGCGTCGACGGTTTAGCGAGGATGATATGGCTCTTCATTTCAAGATTGGCGTTCGCGATGCTGCCGTGCTGGGACAGCTGTCGGAGTCGGGCGTAAAACGCGTGCAACATTTCTCCGCCGTTTTGCTTCGCTTCTCTAAAACGTTAGACAGCAAAAGTTGAGTTGACTCTTGGAGTTAGCGTCTAGTTTCGCTTTGGCCGCTTTGTACTGGGACGTTGTATTAGACGTGCTGGCGGGCAGACATTGGAAGAAGCCATGCACCTCTTCACCGACGCAGTGAAGCAAAAGAGCTTTCAGGGGAGTGTCCCATATAATGTTGCACGTGACGAGGAAGTTCTGGAACCGTTCTAGCCATTTTGTTCATTCATGCCCCATGTTGCAGGCGTCGGTGGCTTGAAGGTCAAAATACGGAAATGGCGGGAATGCATGGGTCATGTGGCGTTTGCTTGTCAGTTTCCTGCTGGCTCTGCTGGTGACGCTGTAGGTTCCTGTTGCTTCTTGTCTTCAGTCTTCTCGTTCGTACGAATCACCATTTCTGATACCAATGTAACGTTGGCTTGGTACCGTAGGGCTTGGGTTTTGATAAAGTCGGACGTGATGCGGCTTGCTCGTTAGGAAGCCATGTTTTATTGACTGTCATAGTTGTCAAATGAACATGTGAGTCTGGATTTATTTGAATGCTACAATGACAGACAAAAAAGATGGTCAAGGATAACGAAGAAGCGAAGCTAGATGAATTCATTTACTTGGATGTGATTTGAAACGTTCGCAGCTGCGGTTTACCGACCTATTTGTGATTTTCTCCATAGCATATCAGAGCGAGCAGTTCATCGGTGGGATCAAGTACTACAATAGCGGGTCGCCTTCCTCTGCGTCACATGTTTACTGCCGCTATTAACATTTGTTTCACATTCGAGACGTTCAGTTGGTGTAGCTTTACGGCACTGAAAAGTTATTTGTTGAGCGCGAATCCGCTAAGGCACGTCAGAAACTTAAAAGTCCCCGGTCAAAAGGTTTAGGCATTGCAAACACACAAGTGTGGCTTGTAGATTACGTGTTCGCAATTAAGTCTGCAAAGTATGAAACGGCTGTACGGCGCTAAAACATCTAAAATTTTTAAAAGAAGCCCTCGTGCCTTTGCTCTCGGGGGAGCCTCGCTAGACCCGCCACCAGCCAGCGATTCAAGGTCACACGCACGCGTGCTTCTATATGTAAGACGCTCTGCCGGTGGCGTCCCTGATTACGGCACGTGACCTTGGTAAATAATAGAAAGCAGAACGCGCAAAGCCACCACTAGACTTGTGAGCGCAGAAAAAAGAAGGGAAGAAAAGAGGAGGAGGAGAAGAAACAAAATTGGGTAGGCTGTTTGGGAGACGCAGCCGCAGTGGTGTACGGGAAACTTCCTGTGCGTGGTGCCTATAGGGTGTATGTGCACTAGGGTGCAGAAACGACAACCAAATACACCAGCGACATTTATTCATGGTTACACGTTCAACCTATGATACAGCATTAGTGGGGGTCCTGTGGCCTAACCTTGCAATCATGCTCGTTCCCTATTCGTAGTGGGCCCGCCGTGGTCAAAAGTGGCGGGCGCAAACTGACATCCCTCTCTCTCGCCGCGCGAGTCTGTTCGTGCAATTTATGGACCCTACTTGTCGAACGCGGGGATGCGATAGCAGAGCAACAGGCCAATTTCAGCAGCAAATTGCACACTTGGAATCCTTATCATTCCTGATCAGCACAGGTATGAGTTTAATGAATTATACGCGACCACTCCCGCTCGGATGGACAAACGCACTACCGAGCTATTCCTCTATGAATGCCGAGCGAGAGGCTAAACTTAGCTTCGATTGCGTTATGCTTGGCGCAGTAACAGTGCCATACGTGCGCGCGAACCACGCATGATCATGTAATGGCTTGTTCCTTCTACCCAACGATACTGAATTAAGGCATGTGGGTAGCGTGGTCGCAAAGATATAAGCAATAGTAATACACGTTTTCCTTACATGCGTTTTTGGCAAGCGACCCCATATTCTGAGTGAACTGAAAGACGTTTAGGTAAAAGAAGCGAGGCTTCTGACGTAAACGTGATGTGATCTTTCGGCTACAGTAGGGGAGAAAGCAGTGAAGGAACGTTGCTTGCTGATACTAGTCGAGACCAAAGGAAATGGTGTCTGTGTTGGCAGTAATGTCGCGTTGTCATGCTATTCGCAGGTGAGCTTAACTGTAAATGGTACGGCAACGCGACATTTCAATACGTCCAATCTCTTCTAATAATGACCTAATTTGTAAAAAAAAGACATTTGGAAGGCAAAACGCTCTATACACGCCACCTTGCGGCTTACAGAATATAACATAAATTTCGAATACGCCCAGGTGAGGGGCTCCTTATGCCCTATATGGTGTATTTACTCTCGTATTTCTCGTTTTCGTGCTTGTTGCTCGCGTGCAAGTTAAGCACACCGGTCATCAAAAAAAAAAAAAGAAGAAGAAAGGCAAGACTGACGCATGCCCAAATTGTGGAAAAATATGCCAACAGAAAACTGGATGTTACATATGAGTGGGCATCGACGGAAGGGACCAGATTGGTGGCCGTTGAGTCGACTGATGCAGTAATTAGTCAATGAAAATTTTTGTTGCATTCTGTAGAGGATAGTTGTATGCTTTATTGTAGGGTGTTATCGGTCACTTTATGCGAATTCCCGGTAGAGTAGCAATAATTGAAGTCATCCCACCGGCCCTGCGACTATCTGATAGCGACGAGGTGATCGCGCTGAAATCTACAGTACTCGTGACCTAACAACGATGCTATAGCTAGCATTCGCATAACGCTACTCTACATAGCACGACTCCCCTTATGAATCGCATTAACGTGTGATTCGCAAGAGTAAACACTGGCCGGTGATGATAGCGAACGTGCCATCAAAGACAAATAACTCTCGCTAACAAATAATAGCTTTGTAAAGTAGGCCGCTCATTTTATGAGTGCTTCATGATAAGCTGAAACTTTGTATTAGAGACGGCAAACTTGATAACATCGACAGCAAGAAAAACGTGAAATACCGAAAAGACCAGACGGTGGGGTTTCAGCTTTTCTTTTTCTTCTTCTATGTTGTGAGCATTGCAGGCAAACTGCTCGCCACTTTAAAAGCCAAGGGCCAGCGATGCTCTGATCTAACGCCGAGTGCCTTTAATTCGTGAAGAATGGGAGAGCCGAGAAGCTTAAGCGATCGCAGCTTCAAAGTTGACGGATTCTATGTGGGAGAAATTTGCATCGTGCGGAGAATGCCACATGAGTTGATTTACATGTCCTTTAGGCTTCTAGAAAATATTTTTTTCACAGCTGTCGCCTGCGCTTTCACCGCAAAACGTAGTCAGTCGTTCTGATTATAACACGCTCGTTATCCCCTTCCTATCTTTCGCTAGTGCTACGACGCTAAAATAGGACAAAACAAACATTTCCTTCCCAATTCTAATGCGGTCGCTCTGTGTAAAGCCGTCATGGTGAAGCCGCTATTCCGTTAGAATATTGTCAGAGCCTTTCCTCGGGGATTATAAACCAAAGCAATCTTCGCAACGTTTCCCCAGTGGCACTTATCTTGAGCTGCTTCGAACACCAAAGAATGACTACAATTATTGAGCCAGTCTTTCAATTTCATTGAAGGCTTAAATTTAGCGTGTACCATTATTTTTTATGCCGACGCACGATGCCGCCTGAATGTCTCAAATGCAGGACCAGTTCAAGCTCACGGCGCAGAGAAAAGCGGCCGACCACGGTATGCACCAAGGGAATCCCGGCCGATTGCTGGCTTCTGCAAATAAAGAAAAAGAAAGAGAGAGAGAGGTGACTGAAAGGGCATGAAAACTCGGTCCATCAAGTATGCGGGAGTGTGCGCAATCATTACACATTTCTTAAGCAAGAAGTTACCAAACATGAGATGCCTCGTGCACCGGATGCATTGGAGTTCGGTTCCCAGCGGAGGAGTCGGCGAAACAAGCTTTATTTTTACATTGTCTTCGTATGATGAAAACATTCTATTTGAACTTAATTCACTATCGTGTAGGTAGTGTTGACTTTCTATTGGATTCCCGATAGGGACAATGAGCAGCTCATGTTCGTAAACTTCAGCGACCTGTCTGCCTATGTCTGCATAAGACAGGTATAATTGTTTTTATTAGAAATGACGACTACATCCGAGGGAGGACTACGAAAGTTCCGTAAAGCTGCTTGTTTCTTTAGGACGTTTTCCACAGTTCGGAGTAGCCTGGCAGCCTGGGTCAGCAATCGCACCTCCTTCGCGTCTCTTCCGATGTTAAGAAGCGTGTTACCACGTGTTCGTACAGATGATGTACCCAGAAGGACCGAGTGCAGTGAGCAAGGAAGTATCGTGCTTTCTCGTGTACGTGCGTGATACAATAAACTTCACTGAGCTACGGTAGGCACCTATCGCCGTAAGGCACACCACAGACCTGCCACAAACCTTTAGGTAATAAAGTTTCACGCGTGATTATGTGCTGATTAGTACCCAGCGTTACCATCTCATCTGACACATACCTACGCATCTTCGCTATTTCGCACATCTCTCCCTGAGCCTTTTAGGTTTGCTTTGATGTTGAAAGCGCTGTCGAGCTACAGCTAGAAGTTTCATACTTTAAGGTCTCATACTTACGCGCTACAGTGCGAAGTGACTCGTAGGAATATTTGCTGTTTTCCATAGCAAAGTTTTTTTAGTGCATGACAAGGAAACGCTATGTCCTCTAGATGCACAAACTGTTCGATTCTGTGAGTTCAGTATGTGTTGATGAACGTGTAATTTTACCACAGGAAGAAACACCATCTTATACTAATCTTCGACATTACTGTAGACCTGGAAGAACGAGAAATAATGAACGAAGCACGCCTTTCTTCTTATCTGAAAACTTGGCATACATGAAGAAATGTAAAGCGCCTTTACTATAAGAGAGAGAGGAAAAAAGGTGCTTTGAAAACAGAAAAAAAGAAAGAAAGAAAAGATAGCTGACAGCCATCTCCAAGAGTTCACTTCCATTTCTTATTTTTTTAGTTATTTGTCAGAGAAGACTTGCATTGCGTGAACGACGCAACGCTGTTTCGATTGTTCGCAGATAGGAACTACATAGTTTAGCATTTATGTGACGATCGCGCTTGCGTTTGGCGACAGACACGTTGCGCTTATTCGCTTCCTTACTCGTACACGGAGCGCTGAGGTTACGTGCACGTCACGCTAATGTACTCTGTGGGTTAGGCAAGAGCCTCTTCTCCCCATCACCTTATAATAACTCCACTTGCTGGCATTCTCGCACAAGACGTTCATTTCTCGCCGTTCGGCCCAAACAGTGGCGCGAACAGAAGAAGAACACAGCGCTCATCCCGCAAAGCGATGTCGTGGTGGCGGCTGCCCAAGGTCCAGACATCGGATACTTGTTTGCTTCGCTTTTAGCGTCGGTGTAGGGACTCTGATCAGTTCGTGCAGTACCCCAACCGCGCCGCTCGCGGTAACCTTGAAAAGTGTAGTCGCGTAACTGCACAGGCCGCGACAATCGCCCACCAAATGAAAGAGCGAAGCTGCGATAGAGTTCTCATTTTCTGCATAGAGCTCAGCGCTGTGCTATGGAACGCATGAATTTCCGGATTCGAACCACAGCGAGAACCAGTAGTAGCAGTATGCGCGTAGGCGTAATCTTCGCGGGAAAAACATTTGATCGGCGCCATATGCAGTTACCCAAAGCCTTCGCTAATGGCGTCCTTTTATTTGCTCTTTTTTGTATTTCTTTCTTTCTTTACTTCTTATTGTTGCAGTGAACGGGGTAACGATTTTTCAAAACAATGCAGCGGCGCCCCCGAGTTCCTTGTGAATAATTACTCCGCACAAAAGCGACATACGCAGATGTCCACTCTCGGAAGATAATGGCTATAGCGCGGAATAGGAAAAACGTATAGCCTCTCGTAAAGCGCTAAACGTCGCTGCTGGGAAATAAAGACGAAGTACGGTATATATCTTTTTGGTACACAAGAAATATTCGTTTCTGCCAGAATTAATGTTATTTACGAAAGATGAAACCTTAGAATATTCCTTAATGGAAAATGGCCGAAAACGTTGTGTATGAAGTAAAGTAGAGAGGAGCTCTATCACACTGCGGGGACAACGCTTTCATATCAAGTGCCGGATACGATGGGAGTTGACTGCAGATCTAATGCGTAGATGGCGGACACTGAGAGTGTTTTGAGGACGGCGAAATGCAGAGAAGAAGAAAAACAATGTCGTACAAGAGGTGTTCATAGTAACATACATGAGTAATGTTTCGAATGCTGCTCTCAAAAGCCCGTTAAATATGCTTAGGACGATTACTGCCTAGCTTTCTTGTCTTAACTGCTCGGCGTACAGAAGAAGAGCGAAAATGACAACCGCATAATTTTGTTTTTAACGAGATGCGTAATAGTACATTGCTTGTGCAGTGTGGGCCTGCCTTTCTGCGTCAGACTTGCCTTGCGCAATTTCTTCCCGTATGCGCGAATCCATTGGACATTATCATGACAAATAATTGACACCGTATAGTAAAAAAGTAGCACAAGGCAATAGATGAGTAATGCATCAAAGTGTGAAGCATGCGAATTTTCACGGCTGCATCGCCTAACGCCCTAATAATGAAAGTAATCTATAACAGCGAGATGAATGGGCGGAAACAACTTTATTGAAAATCCGGCAAAAATGAACGACCCAAGCTCAGGTCTCCCTTGAGGGGACTCCGAGGCCTTGCATCGTCGCCGCCTCTCAGGCCCGTGTGGACTGTCCACTCTTGTGAATTGAGCCCCATCGCTATCTACAGGGTGTCACAACTAACGTTAGCCAAGCTCTTCGACATAAGATATGGAATATACGAGAACGCAGCCAACGGTGACGCGCAAAAAATAATTACGTGAGCCGCATCACATTGAAAACTGAATCGTGCGTTTTAATGCAGAATTATCACCTTTATATCAAAATTCGCGCCGCCAATTCACTAATTAAAGATGTATATAATCTTGTTTAATTATCGATAGTTCAATAATGAAGAAATCCTCCTGCTGCTGTATGTCACAGCTGATACAGTGCCATTGGTGGCATCCACCCTGTATAGACAGTTTATACAGGGTGTCCCAGCTAACGTGAGCTGGGACACCCTGTATAGACTACCTGAGTACTGTAAAGTAGAAATTGTTTAGCGCACGCAATTATCAGTCTTTTGATAGTAGACAGCTGCAGTGTAACACTGTCTTACGTGGCTGTGGGAATGCTCTAACAACATAGTACTAGTCATCGTCACAAAACTGTCACCTAAGCATGCAATGCGTTGTTACAGTATAGTAGTCATCGAGTTAAATGATTAAACTAAATCATGTGTCCATCTCGGTGGACTACTAGCATTACGGCCCACAATTTGAATCACTGCATATGAAAGTGCTGAGTAATTAAATTCCGCAGCATGAAAAATAGAGTAAGTTATTCGGCGACATCAGTGCTGCGTATATCTTGTCGTCGTAGGCCACGAGGAGAGTGTATTAGGATCAACCGTCTTAAATACAGTTTATTCGTTTCTAAGCAGAAAGACAGCCCATGGCGAGAAGTTGTTCTAATAAAAAAAAAAGAATTGAGTTAAGAGTCAGAGAGTTGCTATACCTTGTCGAGAAATAAGTTATCTTGTAAAAAATGTGTTGGAAAGTTAAATGTACGCACAGTAATAACAAGAACAAAAACCCACACATACCCTATTCCTCAAGAAAAAACATAACTGAAGTTAGACTTTGTTACTAATGCAATTAGCATTGTTTGCCGATTTCAGGCGTTTTAAATCTGTGCATCCATCCATCCGTCCGTCCGTCCGTCCGTCCGTCCATCCGTCCATCCATCCATCCATCCATCCATCCATCCATCCATCCATCCATCCATCCATCCATCCATCCATCCATCCGTCCATCCGTCCGTCCGTCCGTCCGTCCGTCCGTCCGTCCGTCCGTCCATCCATGTTTAGGTGAGGACGATGTGGAAAAAAGTCCTCCTGCAGTATTGGCCAATCCCCCGCAGTGGGTACGCGCCATAATAAAAAGACATCCTATCCTATCCTATCCTGTCACCCTGCAGCCTTTATCGGCGCTTAGCCCGATACTGCCCCTTTTTAGACTTTTTGTCCGTGCTCCAAACAACTGGCAGATGTTGAATAAAGCTGAATTGAAAAACATGGCGTAAATCCAAAACAGTCCTCACCTAAGCAGCCCGCATCCCACTATCCAGTTCCTCACTATATTCTCCGTCATGCGCGTGATTTCTAACATACTCCGCCCCCGACATTTTTCTTTGATGGGTCTTTCCTAAAGTGTGCACTTTAGGAGCCAACACGTAGTCTGTACCTTCCCTAACGCTTCGCTAACTTCATGGGGAGGAATGGCTGTAAGTCGTCTAACTGCTAAAAAATTAGCAGGTGTAAGAACATCAAAGTCTGTAGCACTGGCACCCAGAACCACAATCTCTTTCGTAGCTCAGCGGTATTAGCACCAACACCGCAACGAAGAATGCGCCGATGAATGCCATTCCCAATGAGGTGTGTGCAGTGCTGATCTGGGGATAGCAGTTCGGGGCATTTCACGTCGTTCTAAATCGTTGCGTTGTCGAGTCGAGTCCTCATGCGAAGGACGCATTCTTTGTCCAAGAACGGACGGAGGACCCGAATGCGCGAAGTTTTCTCGGGTGTGTTGTCATCAGACAGTGCGAAGATGTCGTTATTAAATGCCTGCAACTGCATGTTCTTCAGCCATACTTCTTCGCTTGCTCGTATTTCCCGAGCACAAATGGGACCTTGCCATGGAGGATGGGCGCGCCTTTGACAATTGTGGATAAATATATTCACCCGTGCAGCTATCCTAGGAATATTATGCCAGCGATTGTATTTGGTTGCGTCTAGTGTGGGCATTAATATTGTACACTTCGACACCAGAACAATCTCCATCGGGCTTCTTTCTTTGAGCAATGAAATTTTCGGATTGGCGGTTTCCTCTTCTTTCTTTGGCCATGCTTGTGGCGTAGTAGCTAGCCAATCGGGACCATACCGTCCCAATTTATTTACTCCTAGGCTGCGGGTTGATACACCTCTCGTCACAAGGTCCACGGGAATATATTTCCGGTGCAGTGACCCCAGGAAGTTGGCTCCATGTGGGTTTGAGCTTCAATGACTCGGTTGCAAAGAGATGGTTCCATCTAATCACTATAGATCGAATCGTGAAGAGACAGATGCTATAATCGGTCCAACAGTAATATGTAATGTTCTGTGGTAAAGTCTGTCTTATAAAAGCTGTCAACCTGGCTCCGAGGCAAGCTGCAATCAATTCAAGTTTTGGCAGCGTCAAACGTTGTAACGGAGCAACTCTTGCCTTTGCTAGAAGTTGTTGGACACAAATTCTATCAGACGCATCCTCAGCTCTCAGATACGCAAGAACACCATAGGTATGAGGGCTGGCGTAAGTGAATACATGTAGTTGGTATCGTGCATCATTGTCTTTGAGATCTGTTAGCGAGCATCACTTGATAAAAAAGAAATCCTTCAAATATGCAATATCTGACATCCACTGGCACCACTCTTCGTTAAGTGGGTCAGGCAACGATGCAATGCAATCTAGTTCTTGGGTCGCGATCCTTCGAAAAACCCTTTCGGCTTCGTATGGTGTCCTTCGTATGGTGTCCTCGTATTGTGTCCTTCATGTCCTCCACAACCGACTACAGACGGTTGTTGAGAACATGAAGCGTCGAGAGCGCAAACTGTTCAAATTAGATGGGTTCGTTCACCTCATTCGCAATCATTGTGATTTAGGACCGTCGAGATGGTTTGGGTGCAGAAATACATGACGGTTTGGGTGCGGAAATACGTCCCCCATCAGAAGCAACAGCTGGTGAGAATGATTCCTGGCTTCGTGAGTCTTCCGCACTAAAAAACATAATGTAGGAAAAGTTCTCCTGCAGCTTTTATCGGCGCTTAGCGCGATACCATCCCAATATGGTATACGTCCAAAACAATTGTTGTTGTTGTTGCCTCAAAACATGGCTCGTACCCACGAGGGGGATTGGGCACACTGGATGGATTGAAACGTACACAATTTGAGAACACAGATTTGGAGAGGACCTATACATCAACTAAATAAAGAACAAAACAAAATAAACAAAAAAAAAAAGGTCCCACGGTGGGTATCCTAGGCAGCGTAGCCTTCCGGATGCTTCACTGAACTTATGCAGAGCAGCAGTCAGTGAACCATGGCTTGTGCCTAATTGACAGGCACCAAAAGACAAAATGTTTAGTGTTGATAGTGCTAAACCTAGTTTACTTGTTGGAAATATGAGGGATAATCTGCGGAGGGAGGAGAAGCGGTGGCAAGAAAGAACGGAATGGTCCATAGCTTCTAGTTCATTGCAAAAAGAGCCGAGGTTAGTTGTGAATAAACCATATTTGTGAAGGCAAAAATTTAGGTGGGGAACTCTAGAGAGGAAGCTTGATAACGTCACCTCTCATTGGCGTGGAAGGCATTTGCTTGTGTTCCACCGAAATTTTAGGTGTAGAATATCATCTGCGGAAAGTGTGTATGATCCATTAAAATTCAACAATAAAAGGCGTTTAAATCTAGCTCCTGTTATAAAAGAGAAATCAGGAAGAACATTTAAAACCAGACCATTTAGTGATGATTGCGCGAGTCAGTCAGTTGATTAATTTGAAAAAATTCCACTATGTCCGGGGACCCAGACAAAGTGGGCTTCAGACAAATTGTTTAGGACAGGAATCGTAAATAAGCTCAAAAGTTTTGACCAATTATTAGAAATTAAATGTGTACAGACCGAAAGCGCATCTGTAACAGCTATTACTTTAGATTTCTGTGGACCCAATTTTCGGATGGCCATTATAATTGCCATAAATTCAGCAAGGAATGTTAGAGTGAAGTCAGCGAGACGGTGAGCAAAAGACCAGTTAAGTTGATTTGAAAAGATCCCGAAACCGGCCGTCACTAAATATTGTTTTGAGTCCGTAGAAATCACCAAGTGAGGTGAAAATTGACTACTCTGATCTGGAAGGAAACCTTCAAGTATGCGAACAGGAAATACATTTGCGTGTTTTGGAAAAATCTCATCAAAAATCAGTTTGCATTGAACGAATTAGGTTTTGAAGAAATCAGGCTCGGTAGACGAACTTGAAGTTTTGATAAGAGCAGCTGAACAAAAACAACTTGTGGCTGTCGGTAACGCCGCCAACCTGTTCTGAAAAATGTTTCGAGAGAAAGGATGAAAACGGGTTGCAAAGGGCAGCGGAATGCATCGTAAAGCTTCAGGAAGGTCAGGGCAGTAAGTTGCTTGAATCTGGATTCAAGCGGAGTAATTACAGACTTCAGTTAAAGCGCATTGTTAGCCGCACAACTTGGCAGCCCAAGGCAGAAGCGCAGCGCTTGCCTTTCCAGTAGTGTTAAAGGTATTAGCTTCTATGCTGCACATCATGAAAAAGGAACACCGCCAAATTCGAGAACGGGGTGGACGTAAAGTTTATAAATCACCAGCAACGTAGCTCTACCCATTCCTGCGTTTTTATTATCTAACCGGCGCAACAATGCCATTGCACGTTCTCCTTTTCTAGCATCTGATTCGATTATCTGCTGCCAGTTTAGCTTACCATTATAAGTTATCCCTAAGTACTTCAAAGCTGCAATGCCTCTCCTAAACAGCCCACACCCCACTATCCAGTTTTTCGCCGTCTTCTACGCACCGCACGCGATTTCCAACAACATCATAAGCACGGCAACTTGCTCTCTGTAAAGAGCCCAGTCGGATACAAAGACATGGGGCAGAATAACTGCGATGACGACTGATCTATTCCATAAAAAAATTCCACCCAAAGAGGCAATGCTACGAAATCTAGCCTCGTTCTTGGACTTCACTGAAACCTTAGGTTCCTACAGTTCGTGTAGCGAGGAGACTGTGTAAGCAAGTAACCACGCAGCAGGAATTGAGAGGTAGTCGTCAAAAAGTGAGGGTGTGGGTTACATATTAGATAAAGATGACGAACGACGTGCACTTGCATGTGGGTTTGAGCGGTGCGCATGTGTCTCAGATTCGTGACTGATTCTAACAGTCAGTATGGACGATTCTCGACTGTTCTCTGGGAAATGGACCCAATTTTTCCGCCCGTCTACCGCAAGGACTCCTTTGTCCCACATTTTATAATGACCAAAATTCAACCCGTGAGAAAAGATTGCAAGGCTTTTGTTGAGTGCGTTCTAGTGTGAGGTTCACTGAAAAATTTGCAGAGTTCAGAAAACCTATTTATTCATTTATTTACAAAATATACTGCAGTCCAATATTTTCAGGCCAGAAAGAAGTAGGGAACAAAGGTTAAGAATCAGCAACGTAATAATAATTGAAAGGCTATACAAAGTGCGAACACTAAACAAAGCTTTGCAAAGAGCTTTAGGCACAGGAGAACTTATAATGCTGGCAGCACGACAATATTACAACAAAATCAGAGCCAATCATCAATGAGAACGTAAGACTGTTCAATTGAGTGAAGAAAGTACCCAGTGGTAAATATTTTGTCAGGCAAAAAATTCGGAGAGTGTTCGGGGAAAGAAGGAGTCTTTGAAGGCATTAGTATTCGCGTACAGAAGAGGGGGCGTTAGTCTATAAGGATCGTAGTGTTTTTTTTTTTTTTTTTTAGTACCGTGCATGAAGCCTGGAGTTAAAGCGGCAGGTTTGTTTTATGGGTATGCCATTGCACAGGTTATACAGAAATTAAATTTAGCACGTTTCCTGCGGAGTTGCAGAGCAAGTATGTTATTTGTTTTAATTACTTCTTTCAGAGAATCGTATCGCAGGTAGCTGCTATATTCTTATGTTGCTATAATAAATCTTATTGCTATTCTCTTGATTTTCTCAAGTACGTCAATATCCGTCATAGTAAATGGCTCCCAAGCCCCTGAAGCCTAGTACAATTGAGACCGTGTAGTTGTATTATATGCTAAAAGTTTCACAGAACTGGGTGATTAAGTCTGTCCCACAATAAAGCCAATTTTACACGTTCTGGAGAGCATATAGGGTCGATATGAGAATATCAAGTTGAGTGGCACGTGATTGTGTCGCCATTATATTTAAGAAGGTGAACACATGAATTAGTAACATTGACAACAGTGTAATAATATTTATGGTGTCACTTCTTGTTTGCAATAAACATGTAAACGGTTTTTTTTAAGTTTAGCTTCATTTTCTATGCACACCAATATTTTCATACCGTCCATGCTTTGATTTAGAACACTTTGATCGGCATAGTCAAGTTTAAAGTCGTAGAAGATAGGCCGTCGTCCGCGAAAAGACAAATGCTCACGCTCTGTAAAACACAGATGGAACACAGATGGCTAAATCGTTAACATAAACAATAATACAAAAAATAATCGAGGGCTGGAAACGCTTCTCTGCGGGACACCAGAATTAACAGATTTCTTATTATAACAACGACCATCAACATCGACAAATTGTTTGCACGTTACAACACATGAACAAATCCCTTTAGTTTTTATTCCTGCAACGATATAGTTCAGTTTAGTAAGGAAGCACGAATGAGTAACCATGTCCAATGCTTTGCTGAATTCAAGAACGATGACGTCTGTCCGGTACGTGGCCAGACAGACGATGATGGGGAGAGTAGACGCCATCGTCATCCCAAAAACTCCTTCGGTGAAGATATCCTACAGCTTTATACGATGCCATTTCCGCGCCCGAACGCCTCTTTTGAGGTTGTGTTCTGTATTATTTCACGCGCACGAAAATATTACAACCTCCTCTCCCTTCTATTTTTTTAATGATTTCACCATTCACTATCTAGAATGTTCAACGAGACTGGCTAACCAGAGGCAGGCTATTCTGGCCGGCCTCTTCTCTCTTTTTCAATACCTCTTTCACAAGGAAGCGTGTACAAAGTGCAGAAACCTGACAGTTGCCCTCAGGCAACACATGAACACATGTAGTAAATTAGAAAAGGACATGCATCAGCCCAAGAAAGATCACAAATGACGCGAAAAAGCTTGCCTTCGTGATAAATATAATCTTCTGTCTTTTTTTAAAATCCTGCTATCCGTGGAGTGCCCTCCGACAGCACAGTTACGCCCGCGGCGTCATTTTCATATTCCGCGCGTTGTCTCCATCAACTCGTTTTATTTCGTTTTAGCTCACGGCGGGCCGCAGAAATTGCGTTTGCGCGACCACGCGCAATTTGCGAGTCGCGTTTTGCGCGTCCGTCACAGTCAGCGCCACAGCCGCCTCCGCGACCGCGAAATCATCTCCTTCCCAGCCGACACCCCACGAGCTGCTCGTGTGGTTACTCTATTC
Organism: Dermacentor andersoni; assembly: GCF_023375885.2. NCBI lineage: Eukaryota > Metazoa > Arthropoda > Arachnida > Ixodida > Ixodidae > Dermacentor > Dermacentor andersoni. Next base: position 93,190,730 of record NC_092817.1, on the reverse strand, counting down.
CCTCTCTCCCATCGCTCTCTCTCTCATTTCTCCTCCTTTTTATCCCCACCCGACGCGCCTTTCGGTCGGCGTCGAGGCGCTTTGCGGCTCACGTGGCCCGTCGTGACGGCGCTGTGACGTCGCATCGGCTTCTCGCGTTCCCATTGGTCGCGGCGCGAGTCGGCGGGGAAGGTGGGTTCAAAAGCGCTGGCCCGGCTGCCGCTCTTCGGGAAAAAAGTTGGGAGCGCACTAGCGGCCACATCCCGAAAGCGACTCCGATCGCAGGAAAAAGCGCTTCCACTTTCCCGGTCTCCGCTGGCCGGCATCGTCGCCCTTCGAGAAAAAGAAAGAGAGAACCCGCCCCGGGCCGTGCCGTCTTCGTCGTCGTCATAGTCGTAAACGTCGATTTCCCTCCGGTAAACGGCAGGGCTTGCCGTCGCTCCACCACTTCGAGAGTCTCTAGCAAAGAACACTTCGTCAAGGTGAGTGACAGGCACAGTTTCTCTTGACAAGAGAGAAAAAAAAAAGCTTGCTACGGCACTGGCACCTTATCCGCAGATAATAACTGTTGCCCCTAATGAACCGATCCTTCAATTTGCCGCTGGCATAGCCATGCACGTGCTGCCTGCATTCGGTGGAGTGTCAGCGTTTGTTTCCTGAAGCCCGTATCCTGTGTAGTAAAGAGATGCAGAAGGGAAACTTTGCGAGGACAGCTGTACAGTACGCCCTTTGAACTGAAGTGATATCCGCTCGCGAATGGAAAGCTACTTTTGTTGGAAAGTCAGCGTACATAATTTTCCCTCTAAATACGTGCCGCAGAAAAATCGTATGTCGTAAGCTCCGAAAGTGGGTCTTAAGGCTAAGCGTTGAGAACATTTGTCGACTGTAAATATATCGATTATAGAAAATTAAAGAAAAATAATGCGCAATATGGCCAAGGGAAATACTTATCAAGAGAAGTCATTTCTCACTCATGAAAAAAAAAACATGTATATATTAACTCGTTTCCCATGTTGTAACTTGACGCAGGATTATTGCACGCGTGTCATAATTTTCAGGCGCATTAAAACGTCAGTAATTTGGAGTTCTCACCCTGTATAGCGTCTTGCTTCATTTCAGCTGTTAGCCGTTGGCGAATGTTTTGATATTAAATTGAAATCGAGAAGTAGCATAGTTTTGTCCTCGTATTTGTTTAACTGACACACCTAAAGGAGGACGCAATTTTGTAATACATCACGCTGAAGTCATAGAGGCAAAATACTTAAAATATTGTACAGTATGCGTCGTTGTCGGTCTTAGGCTATTGCAAGACATGAGCGAAACGTGGTATACGCTAATGCAATTATAAAGTGCCTCTTGTATTAAGCATTGCACAGCTATGCAGATAGCAGCCAGACTCAAAATTTCCAGTAGTGTCGAGCGAATGAGAAAGACGCTCTCTTCCGAGTGCGCAGTTGAACGAGAAAACAAGAACTGAAGCGGCCCATAAGGCAAGTGATGCATTTCCGACGGCGTGGTTTGCATCGAGAAAGACGCCAGAGGGATGTACGTGTCTGAAGTGAGCAAAACAAAGTGGGCTGGGCGCAAAACAGCGGCGTTTTGAGGGGAAATGCTGCTGCTCGGCGATGAAAAAAAAGATGGGAGCAATGCGCGCTTTGCATTGAATAGGGTACAGAGGGCCCCAAAGTAAATTGAAAGTCTAAATATACTATATTCCGAAAACCCACAGTATTGACGCAGAAGTCCTGTTTTGTTAACGTCCGAAATGAGGTTCGTGACACGTTTGCATAGCGGAACGCAGTTTCGCAATATTCATAGTTTCGATGTTTGTGTGTCTCGAGGGTGCTGGTACGAAATAATTTCGCAGCCAATAGCTAAAGGTTTAACGTGCGCTGTTCAAAAAAGCTGAAGAAAACCTACCGTGTGCTTCAGTAACTTTAGGAGATGTTCTGGCAACACTTATTTCAAGAACTAAATATCGACGTGAAACAAGATTTGCAAAGCTACCTCAATAGGGTCTCAGAGCGGAAACTCAAGGGCCTGTGAGACAACTAGTGCGCGAGCACCACAAGCTACTCGCGCTCATAATTAATCTACAGCCTTTTCTTATTAACCCGTGATTGAAGGGTACAAGCGACCCTTGCTTCTAGGTTCCTCCGTGAATCACTGAGAGATCTTCCGACCTTTAGGTGCGTCAGTGCTATTTACTGGTTTTGCGGCCAGAAACTACGCCTAGGCTCGTATTCACAGCAAAGTTCTTATGCTAAACGTGTTCTTAAAGCCAAAACTCAGCCAATGGTGATGGTGGAGATGATATTATTACTTCTAATACATTACCAATGTGACCAGCGAATTGCGGGCAGCTCTGAGAAAAGAAAAAGGAAAGAAAAGGTTGCGTGAATTCAGGTCCAGATGAATAGAATGGATGACGTAGTTGGAATGACATTTAATCGTTCGAGACTTCGTAACGTGGGGCAATATTTCTGCGCAGAGGCGTCTTTGCGTTTCACCTCATACTTGAATGCGTCCGCCGCTGCTGGTGATCGAACACGCGACCTTGTGCTTAGCTGTGCATAGCTGCTTCGCAGTTGTGGATTATCTTCAGGTTTTCTTGTCTACGTTCGACATTCAACCGGTGTCTTTGGCCGTGCTTTCTGTTCTGTTGGACTCGTCTTTCGTAACTGTCGAAGTGATTCAAATTTCTGAATTTATGACTATTCGCGAATTTAGGCGAGGGCACCACACAAATAAGATACTTGCTTTTGCCTTATTAACATGCGTGGTGTCTCCTGTCAAATAAAGAGTCAATATGTCAGACCATTTTAATTCTTACGAACCTAATTCATGCGATCTTAGTTTTCGTCAACTGTGCCAACAACGTTGTCGTTCGATACATTAACGCGCTTATATTGCTAATGTGCAAGCAGAACCGCTAGGGTACCGATATTTATGCTCAAGAGCAATGTGTCACACAACTTATCGCGCCAAGGGCTAATTTGTCAATGTACAGGTTCCTTCCTTATCACTGTTATTTCCCGCACCTTTCCTCTTTAAAGCGCATTATCCTTACCCATGCATATAAAAAAGCAAACAGCCTCACTCTACGTTTGGATAATGGGCTGCTGTTAATGGGCGATTAGGTTCATTTTGGCAACAGTTATTGCACCACTCGCAGGAACTTGCGCATAAGCCTGCTTTATTTTTCTTCCCTCCACCACCACCACCACCACCACCACCAAATATAAGTCGACAACGGAACTTATAAAACTACAAGGTATAAATAACAGTCCCATAGGAATTTTCGGAAGTAGTCGAAGCGTAAGAGTGCTCGTTAGTGCGAGTTTGGTAAATGTATGAACATGGAACCAAACGATAATGTTCAGGACTGCGCCACTTATCAAAATCAGGCTCTTATTAAATATCCAGGACAGAGGGCATAGCAGTCGACCCGATCAGCTACGCAAAATGTGGAGCAAGTGGGGCGAATAAACATGAGCGCCGGCCGGTTTACTCCCGAGTGGCTCGGTGCAGAAGCCTTTTACTGGGACCCCGCGGGAATAACGAGTTGCAGCTTTCCGTATGGCATCGCGCTTGACCTCACTGGATGCGGGCTTAACGCCAGCGCTGCGGACTCAACTTTCATACTCTGATTGCTCACAGATTTCGCGTCCTTAGTTTTGAGAAAAATAAAGGACTGATCCCTTTAAAACGCTGCTACAAGCAAAACTAGTGCAATAGGTTCTGTCTTTTTTTTTCTCTTGTGTGCGTGTGTATGCTGTGTGCGTTTGACAAAGTAGAACACCGACCTTTCCACTATAAGTGCTGTTGTGGCTAGAGCGGCGTTCGGGGCATTGAATCCAATAGTAAGAGGCGATGGGAATATTGGTGGCAGAACAGTAAGGGAAACGACAAGAAACGGACACCTACAAAAACAAATTTCACAATAAAGGGTAAAAAATTTGGTTATGGGCATTTATCATGGGCTTTTTTTTTGTTTTCTTTTTTTCCTTTTTTAATCTAGGTAGAACATTAGGCAGTATAATAGCAAGAGCTTGGTCGTGCTACCCCCCGACCCGTTCCAAAAGGGACGCTAAGAACATCCATCCATCCATCCATCCATCCATCCATCCATCCATCCATCCATCCATCCATCCATCCATCCATCCATCCACCCATCCATCCATCCATCCATCCATCTCACCCACCCACCCACCCCCCCATCAAGCCCTTCGACTTCTACGTCAAGTTGTAGGAAATGAAGGAAAAAGGGTTTATTTAGCTTAGGTACACGGTCCAGTAGGGAAGCCCACTCCATGCAGGAGCAAGTTAAACGTCTAAGTTCCCATCAGGACCCTCTCTCCTCACTCTCGAAAAGTCTCGGCTTTAATACCGTCGTCTTCCCTAGGCGAGTCGACTAGGGAATCTGAAGACTGTGCACCAGCAAATCACCATCGTCGACTCCGTGGCGATATCCCGCCCATGCTCGCCATAACCAGCAGTAACTCCGCCTCCGAAGGAACTGGTTAGGGATCTGTGGAAAGAAATCAGCCGGTGACACCTAGTTCGTTCGTCGTTGACCCCCCCCCCCCCCCCCCCCCCCCTTTCTTCTTCCCTCCGGCTACCAGGTGAAGGGCGGGCTGAGGGACTTTCGTGGAACCCCGCAACAGCCGGTTTACAGGCTGTCTTGACGGCTGGATAAGGGCCGAGGGATGGGTGGTGATTTGTTTCGTCTACTTAACTGCAACTATCAATTTGTTGTCGTCGTTCCCTCCCTTTTATCCTTTGTTCAGATTTCCAGGTGATGGTGGGGTGAGCGCTTTTAGTCGTTGTCCATGCCGCGTGGACGTCTGGATAGGAGCTGCGGTGGTTTGACACGTGGCATACGTTCAATTGGTTGTGTTGAGAAGTAGCAGCGCGCTAAGCCACTGTACGGACTGTTCAGCTTTTCTTCTCTTTCTTTCTTTTGTCTCTTACTGCTGCATAGGAATCAAATAGACAACGATTGATCCCACCCTTTCTTTTTACTGTCTTTGTTCTGTATCGAGCACCTCACCTACTTTCTTTCTATGTGGTTCTGGAGGACACAGTGAAATTGCCTCATTGTCCCAATATGTTTTTTTCTACGTCTAAAATCAACTTAAAGAAAACTTCATTTTCTAATATGCAAAAGCCACTTCATTGTTTGCATAAGCACGTAAGACATGGTTACAAACCAAGAGACAATGCAATTATTTATATACCAAACCCGTTGTGTAACTTTGAATGAGTGAGGGCGGTTGCACTAATTCGATTGCCACATCACAATCCTGTCCAGACGGTTAGGTCATACTATATAAGACGCCATCATTGAAATGCGCTTGCTCCGTCTGGGCAGCCTGGAGAGTGTAACAGCGTAACGTTAGTGAGCAGGCGCAAGATAAACAAGAGAAGCTATCACTGTCTGAGGTTAGCGTAGTAGCGATGACTAACACCTCCGTTGCAATGGAAGTCCGGGTAATCGCGAGCCCTGGTTTGCGCGCCCTGGTCTTCGATGAGGAGGAGATAGACAGGGCCAGATCGAATTGGAGTTTTCTTGCAATAACCGTGCAGCAGTGGTCATGTGTCGGATCACAAGTGAACGACTAAGAGTTTTTCGCTGTGTGCCGGAAGGGTAATTCATACCAGCGTTTTCACATTCGGCGCCCACGCTTTAAGATGACATCGACGATTTCTTGTAGAGAATGTCTTTACAAAGGGCGACAGACAGGGTAGCAGAACACCGCTTCTATTTAGATAGTACAACTACGGCTGTAACCTTAGAATTGAGGATGATTCAAAGAAAGGCTGCCTGCTTTTTGTCTTATTGCTGTTTCCCGATCTCTCGCTTTCCTTTTTTTTTCTTTTGTGTGTGTCTAGTGTGGCCGCACGTTGTGATTTATTGGAAAGGGCGAATCTCCTCATTGTCAGGGTTTTCAGCGAGGAATATGGTATGGGCAGCGCAAAACATTTTATTATGGCCACGGACTCCTTTGTTGGACTTGGGTCAGCAGTACTCCGTGGTCAGCAGGGACTGCTCTGCACGGTAGGCTGCATGAAAATGAAGGGCCGGTAATGTGATTGCGAGACGCTTGCCAGACGCTTTTTTACTGACCGACAAAAACTTTGAGGTAGTGGGGTATAGCCACCGTGTCACATGTTGCAAATTCCACGTTTTAGTTGTTCTTGACAGTTTTGTATTGATTTCGGTCTTGACTGGGAGTGTCAGTATTTGATTCGCGGAGTGCGAAGTTTTAAGTGGCAGATTTCTTTCTCGAGAAGTGCTCTTAAACGGAATTCTATACGCGGTTTTTGCTGCTATATGGAACGAATGATTTTTGTCAATGGATCTGCTGGCAAAATGCCGCATACGTTTTAGTTAAGCTTGCGACCATCTCGTGTTACAACTATCGTATATATTTTCTCTCCGTACACGTACATGTCCAAACTAAAGCATAATAGCGTCGGCAAGTGAGGCAGCGTTGTCAGTTAGCCTCCAACGTAAGAGTAGTAGTAGGTTCGATTGTACCGCAGGCCAAGCTACTGACATTAGCCACTGAAGACGGCGGATGTTAACATGGTTTCCCATTTGTGGCATTGCGCCCATATTTTATTTATGGAAAAAAATAACGAAGTCGCTGCGCATCCAGAAGATCAAAAGTGAGGCGAAGGCACGCCAAATGCAAATACAGAGGGCATGACGTCACTTTTTATATATGAGCTCTCAAGAAAGGTAGACAGACAATCATGCACCGAGAATACTCCTGGATGATAACTTTCGGTTCGTGCTTTGTGGTCAGTTCTTCCTCTTGGGTTTTTGCCAATTCATCCATGGCTTGAGGATACGAATCCGGTCAGCCACTTGGGTAAGCTTCTTTCCGTCTCGAACATAAGCTGAAATTTGCGCAGTTCTTGTCAACCACCTTGTGATTATTGATAGCGATAGGTGTGACTAAAAAAGAGATAGAAAAAGAAAGGAAGTGAATGTCAGGAAAGCTAATCAGTCGAGCATCCCGCGTGCATCGATACGCTGAAAGCAAGGGAAAAGGGAACAGGAAAGGGACAACAAGTAGAGAGTGAAAGTGTGAATACTGGGACATACGGACAATGGGACACGCATCAGAGTCTCACAAATGATCACTTCACACACACACACACACACACACACACACAAACACACACACACACACACACAAACACACACACACACACACACGCACACGCACACGCACACGCACACGCACACACACATATATATATATATATATCGAGAGAGAGAGAGAGATGAGTTGGGAAAGACAAGGACGTTAACCGGAAGAACTTCTGGTTTGCTACCCTGCACTAGGTGAAAGAGGCAAGAAGGGTGGAAACAGTCGGCGGACACGGCAAAAAAAAAAAAATTATGGGGTTTTACGTGCCAAAACCACTTTCTGATTATGAGGCACGCCGTAGTGGAGGACTCCGGAAATTTCGACCACCTGGGGTTCTTTAACGTGCACCTAAATCTAAGTACACGGGTGTTTTCGCATTTCGCCCCCATCGAAATGAGGCCGCCGTGGCCGGGATTCGATTCCGCGACCTCGTGCTCAGCAGCCCAACACCATAGCCACTGAGCAACCACGGCGGGTGACACGGCAAAGGCGGGAGAAAATACTATAGATATAACTTCTCAAAGCAACACCAGGGCTACCAGACGATGCAGCGAGGGGTTAATAATCCTTTTGATCACCTCAGTTTCTTCAACGCGCACGGGATCTTCGGTGCACGAGGATCTTGAGTTCTAATCCGCCAGAATGCTGTCGCCGTGGCCTCAAAAAGAATTCACAGCGCCTTGCTCAGCCACAGAATGCCATGATCACTGACTCCCCTCAGCGGAGGTCCACCAGCATATCCGGTATATCACCCGATTCTTGAAAGACGTCGTTTCACAGTGCAGGCCTGTTTAGCATATTTAATCAAGCTTTCACTGCATTTATAGCAGCTGTCCTCACTAGGCTTTTTTCCGGAGATATAAAAAAAGTTTTTGGCAGAAGAAGTCGCCAGAAGATAAAACTGTGCTTGCTGCCAGCCAGAATTCCATTGCGGGTCCTCGACGTAGAAGTCTTCGCCGTCACATCGTCATAGTCATCCTGTCAGCGCCGCTGTTAATATTCTCGTTATTGTCGTTGTTGTTTTTGTAAGGCGCTTAATGTTTGCCTTAGAGCGGCCCTCTACAGTTGTTTTTTCCGGCGAGTCGTCTCCGCTGCCCGGAAGCAGTTTCCCCCTCCTCCCCCCCCCCCCCCTCCGCCCTATAGCGGGGCTCACTTTATCTTTAAATGTAATACGCTTATTGAGGGTCCCTCTATTTGATTCTTGTCTGAAAGGACGTTTGCTGGCAGCAATTCGTATTATCTTTTGGGGTAAGGTAAGCAATCGTCCGGAAATTTCTCCCAATATTCTGTGGGGCACGCGGGCACCTTTATGTACGTCTTGTCTTTCTTTGCACTTTCTTATTCGCGTTGTAAGGCAAAGAATACATTTGCTAAGTTGTCCCTTGACATAGGCTGTGGTAAAAGGACTATATAAAAAGAAATCCTGAGTTTCTTCCTAGCACGATTGCGATGTGCGCAGATTGTCGACCGACAACTGACTTTCAGAGGCGTAGGCTACTAAAGGCTGCATCTGCAGAAAGATTTTCATTTGACGCAAACGATGATTTATTAGAAATAAATATTGCTTGACTCCGTCGCTCTTTTACGTGAGGTGCTTATGTTGGTCGTTGGTGGCGGGAGGTCATTCGCTGTACTGTAGGAATGCTTTCGACAGAGAATTTTCGCGATCTTTTAGGAAATACGAACGCATTTTTTATTTTAGTTGTACTTTCCGTCCTGTCGTTCTTCGTAGCAGGAACTTGAAAAATCCCAAGGCAATGCTTGATTACTGTGCAGGCTTGGTCATGTGATAGTCTATGAGAACGAAGGCCAATCAGGCCCTCGTAGGAACTCCAGTCATTGGGCTCCGAAATCTGAGCTAAGCTGTAGGGGTATGGACAGTGTCAGTTACAATACTCATTCGCAACACGGAAAGCTAATTGTCAAATTATAAAAAAAAATAAATTGTTCTCTCTCACTCCAGATACCTTTTGCTCTGCTGTCATAATGTGCCTGGTTTTAGCCGTTCTTTTTTATTTATTTATAGCGATAGCAACCACTCGGAGGCTCGAGGCGCGTTCGCACCGTAGGCGTCGTCGTCGTGCTGCCCCGCTATCAACGGTGCATGCGCCGCTCTGCTCGAACAGCGCGGTGGTGAAGCCTTCCGCTGCTGGCATGAGCGTTGTGTGCAGGCATACTACAAGCGCACTAGTGTTTCTGCTGAACCGCTGTGTGTTTATGCACTGGTCTTATCAGAACGGGTAGTAAACGCCAAGCTAAAGTCATCTACTATTTCCCCAAGTGCTGACTATAACACCGACGGATTTTCCTTTCGTTGTCATTTCGTGCACAAATCGAGATGCGACACCTCCAACGCCACTGTTGGCGCTCCTAATCACGCCAGCGTTGTGATACGCCTGGTGCAGTTCAGTTCAGTACAGTACAGGCCACTTTGGTTTATTGCACGCGAAACCCTGTAGTTGCCTTGCATGCTGCGTCACGGCAACGTGTCGCAACCGCGTATAGGTGGAACACCATCCGAGGTATTACACCATTACACCTTGGTATTGCTGTCACTGCTTCGTCCTAGCTTCAGACGAAACTGCCAAGTTTAGTTACTACATTTTGTCTACGGCTTCCTCCTATTTTACTGTTTTCGTTCATCGTGTACAAGTAAACATTTTTGCGGAATTACGTGGTTTTTGAGCATGCAAGCACAAACACATCTTGATGTCAAGCAGTCAACGTGACCTGCTTTGCTTCGGTAAACCGCGGCACCACAGCTGCTACATGGGGAAACTCGGGCCGAAAGTAACTGTACTTTGCCGAATGTGGCTTGCCGTTGCAGTTACGAAGTCGTTTGCTTTCCGCATCTGAGGGAAGGATGGTGCGGCGTGTGACCACTGAGGCGACGAGGAAACTATCGACCGCGTTCTTTGTCGTGGTTCCCGATACAGCGCACACAAGTAGTCACTCGCGACGGTGCTGGCGCGTCTTGAGGACCGGCCACTTTCGGGGCAGACAGTCCCGGAACGCCAACCTATGCAGTTGTCACACCACAAGAGAGTCAAGTCACTCTTTAAATTTTTGCGTTCGAGTGGCCTATCGGAGAGACTGTAATTCTGCGGGACGTTCACAACGCTCCCGGTCTCTTTTTTTTTCGTTTGTTTGGTTTTTGTCTCCGCGTGTTCTTTCCGTCTTTCATTTCCCCTTACCTTCCCAGAGTGCAGGGTAGCAAACCATAATCTTATGCGGTTAACCTCCCTGCCTTTCCCATCCCGTTTACCTCTATCTCTCTCTCATGTCGAAAGTAATTTGCCACATTTTCACGATAGGTAGTGTAACTAATAGAGGAATGTAATACCCTACGAGTTAAAATGTGTTTCGTAACACACTTACGCTTTGGTCCATTCGGAGAAAAACAGAGAATGCGCAAATATTACGAAACCTACCGCATTTTCTGGCATTTCGCTTCCTAGCGACGCCCCTTCATTAGGCTTAAACACGCTCATATTTGCAGTGGTAGCATAAAAAATAAGTAAACATCTTATGACGTACGCTTTTTGGCGGGGGCGGGATGCAATAAAGCGAAAACCTGCTGTCTCATTAATTTCTTGCAAACGCTAAGGCAATTTCGGAGCGTCGGCTATTTCGCTATTAGCCGGAAGGAGCGGCCGTCATATTTCTTTCAGTAATAGCTGTTAGCACGCACGCAAGTACATGGCGTTTGTTGGTTTGTTACTAATGAAAAAATAAATAAATGCACAAATAAAATAAGTAAAATAAGAACGCGAAACATGGCTGTTTGCATTCTGTTTTGGGTAGTAGCCACGAACTACTTTTATATTAGGCCGGCTAAACACTTGGGGTCCCCTAATTAAACTCATTTTTATATATACTCGGAAACAGCAGGGACATCGAACCAATATACTTACGTCTGAGGTCTTTCAGGCAAGTGCTCACTCCATTACATCTGTAATTCTTCCATCCGGCCAGCTCTGCTTAAGCCCGTGTTTCCATCTTTCGTGCTATATTCTCTTTCCTTTCCGTTTGGTGCTTCTATATACGCGTTTGTTGGGCTGTTCGTTAGAATGTGCTTGCTTGGCGATAGTTCACTTTAGTGCGAAGAGCAAGCAGTTAGGGCGAACACTTAATTTTCGTGGTGAACAAGTGCGAACTTGAACCTCACTTATCCCCCCCCCCTCCTCCGGCCTTAACCTCCTCCAAAATAAAAAAAAAGAAATAAAGTTTGTTTTAAGGCACTTTTCTGGCGCTTCGCCGTTGGCATGTGCCCGTTTAGACAGAAACTCGGAGAACGTTCGCGTGGAATGTCCCATGACTGTACAGCTTCTTCGTTTACACAAAGCACCGTTCTAAATTTCGATTTATGAACGATGGGGGCTGCAGATGGCTCTAGTGGTTCTTGCCTGAGCACTTGCAGAAGGGTGAATGAGTAGTTAGCTGAGGCATTGTTTAGTAGGCGCGTGATGTAGGCGAGAATGAGTAGGAATGTAGAACAGTACTTGTCTATATATCACGGGAAGCGTACTCCTTTCCGGAACGTGATAAAGAATGAGCGTCAAAAAGCGTATTTTTTGAAACAATCTCTCTTGATTCTAATATACGCACGCAGTCGGGAGCCAAAGTTTGAGGAAAGAAATTAAATTGAGATTTCACGTGACAAAGCCACGATTTCATTATAAAGCATGCCGCAATGGGAGACTCCGGAATAATTTGGACCAGCAGGGGTTCTTTAACGTGTACCTAAGTCTAAGTACACGGCTGTTTTCTCATTTCGTAGCCATCGAAATGCGACCGCCGTGGCTGGGATTCGATCCCACGACCTCGTACTTGGCAGTCCAACACCATAGCCACTAAGCAACCAAGGTGGGCCACAATTCGATACCACGGCATCAGCAAAGATTAAAAAAAATGTTGTTTCGTCTAGCACAGCCGTGCGAATGTACGGGATGAATGAACTCGACTAATGCCTGAGCAGAAACAAATTAATAACAAGTTCTTAATTAAAGGCTGGGTATCCGTGGTGAAAATTTCAGGCTGGTTCGACAGAAAGCCCAAAGAGCTAATCTTCGCCGCATTGCTGTAGAAGGCAGTCAGAATGTTATAGGACAGCATTGTGTTGTATTCTACGGGAACTTATATATTAGTGAGCAGTAAGAATACTGCGAAACCTCAAACCTCCCGTGGTTACTGCTGACACAATATCGAACGTGGATAGAAAAAAAATGTGCGTGGCTCTGCTATCGCAAACACCAGAGACCAGCCGAGCTGGGGGAAGGCCAGTAATGTAGTGCCAAACCGCACCTTAGTCTAACTTTGCTGGACTTCCCCCTGCTCCGTGGTCTCTGGTGTTTGCGATGGCAGAGCCAGAAATTTTTTTCCACTGCGAGAAAGAGGACCGCTGAAGTGAGCGCGCGGGTTTTTATCGGAGAGCAATGACGTCACATCACCTGTGTCCTTGCCGCGCCGCTCCTCCTCCCCCGCTAGGCCCCACCCACCCTCGCCACGATGCTGTTTTTATACTCTGCTTTCACTCTCTCTCAGCTCTCTCTCTCTCAGCTCGGCGAAGCTGCGGACGTCAAGAGTAATCCAACGAGGTTTTAACAGCTGCACTGTAAAAATGAAATATGAGAAAACCGAGCGTAGCTGTTCATACGTTTTTCGATTCCGCACTACAATCCCATTCGGTGTCATGGCGCCGAATCTTCCCAGAAGTAACGACAGATGCCCGCCTGGCACATCTTTCTCGGGTAATATGAGCTAAATGAACCGAAGTATGTCGCAAGAAAAAAGAAAATGTTAAGAACAGCTGGCATACTAGTAAAAGCGTTATGCGCTCTGTTCCGGAATCCTTGTGAGAAGTGGCGAATATTTGCTAATCGACATTATCCCAGGGAAGAAGGATGGCGGTGGGGAGAGGCAAGACACCAGCCGCGTGGCTTGGTTTGAGCGTGCTGTGCGCAACTTACACGGCACTGAACGCTTTGGGGCGTGCTATGGGGTTCGGGCAAAGTCAATTCACATGTACCTTGGTTCGAGTCTTTGCTCAAGCCTAAGCAGGTACCACTCTGAAGCGTAACGAAGCGCAGTGTAGGAGCACACGCGTTCCCATAGTCGCGCTTTTGATCGACTCACAGCAGCTGTTACTTCCGGTTTAGTACTGAATTATTGTCGAGCGAATAAGGTGAACAAGCTGATTCTCAGAACTTTCTTAAAAACAGAAGGAAAAGAAGGAAGGAACGGTAGGGGCGTCAATCAGACGCGCGTCCGGTTTGCTACCCTACACGGGGAAAGAGGTCTAAGCGATGAAAAGAGAAAGGAGAGGGAGGGAAGAAGGTACTCTCAGTGTGAACACGAGCGGTTGTCCATCACTTCACGCCTGCAATTGAACACTTAAGCCACTCGATTTCATGACTTGTAGCAGTGCCCGCGTCGCTTTGTAAGCCTGCGACGCGTGGGGCCATGGTCTGAGAATCTTAGTCTCTGAAAATGGTCTGTCTAATCCATTCAACACCCTCCCAAGAACGTCGCGTTCTACGTCATACACATTACAAAAACATAACCTGTGCTCAATCGTCTCTTTACGGTTGCATGAGTCAGAGTCGGACGTTCCAATAAGGAACGATTAGTCATTCGTAAAAGCCACCCCTAACCAGAGGCGGCATATTAAAGTTCCATCACGGCGGGAGAAGTTCGATGGAATCTGTAGCTTCAATGTAGGATCCAGCCGGCGGAGACAGCAGGCGGAAAAAATCAGGGTGTTACACAAAGTTTCAGTCTTGTTTTGAGCAAGTAAACGAAGACCCTTCCAGCGTCTTTCCTTGATAAGTGTATAGGAACTGTCAGGGTTTGTTCATGGTCTGACCGGGCGACATCCTCAGCAAGGTCATTTCCGACGATACCACAATGCCCCAGAAGTCCTTGGAAGATGATGGCATGTCCGTTTATAAGGGCTTGATGGATAACTTCTCTGGTCTCAAACACCAGTTTGCTCATGTGTCTTGCATCAAAAATCTGACTGCAGACTCTAAAGGGCTGCCTTGGAGTCACAAAGAATGACCCACTTTCGAGGTTTTGCTTGTGCGATGTAATCAACAGCGGTACGTAGTGCGGCAAGTTCTGTTGCCGTAGAAGTCGTTATGTGGGACACTTTGAACTTAATTGTGACTTGTAAGGGCGGGATGATAACAGCGCCTGTGGAGCTGATGGCTGAGACAGATACATCGGTGCAAATGTGCGTTCTTGGTTCATAAGCCTCGTTCAGTAATGACCGTGTCAACTGACATAGAGCCACTGTTGAATGATGAGTCTTCGTGAATGCAGGAATCGTGACGCATACTTGTGGCTGTCGGAGGAACCACATGGGTAACAATGGTCTTGCTGCAAGTGCAAAGCCCGACGGAAGGTAGCCTTGATGTGTCGTAAAAAAGTTTGAAAATGAGGCTTGAGGTCTTTGTGCTGGAAAATCAGCAATATAGTGCCTGTGTACGCAATAAAGATGCCGAATCTGTGCTCTAAGGTTGTCAATCGTTATTTATGTTGGAACCAAGTAGTCTCTAGCAATCATGATTGTTGCATGAGTGTAGGTGCATCTTGGTATTCTAAGACATCTTAGTAGAGCATGGCCTTGCAATCTTTCGGGGGTGCGAATATCTATTTTACCTGTGTAAAACAGCAAGCTGTACCGTAAAAAGCCCACATACAGTCCTCTGTAAAGCTGCAGCATGGACCGTACCGATGTGCCCCATATTGTTGCGCACAGGAACTTCATTGTAGGTACAATCAAAATTAGTGTCCGCTTCAGGTAGTTGCAGCGGGGACTGCATGAAAGGTTCCTGTCAATAATCACACCTACGAAGCAGTGAGACTTCTGACCAGTATTTTATAACCTGCACATTGAGATAAACAGGGCATGGTTCCACGAGTTTGCGTGTAAACGCAATTAACGCGCATTTTTCGATGGACACACCAACGCCTCGTTTCTGGCGATACGAACAAGTTAGGATGGCTGCCCGCTGAATTCTTGCGCGCACTTGAAGACGAGCCAACGCAGAAGACCAAAGACAAATGTCACCAGCGTACATTGATAGGTGAATTGTCTTGGGTAATTTCAGCAAGGACAACCATAGTTAGGTTAAAGGGACTAGGGCTCAATACCGCGCTCTATGGGACGCCACCGTTTGCATAACAGATGGCAAACAGGCCACCTTCGGCCTGCTAAAAAGAAGAATCTTCTGGTCAAAAAGTCGCGGAGCCACAGAAACATTCGGTCACTGATTCCAACAGCCTCCAGTGACTCGTGGATCGCTTCATGTGTGACATTACCGTACGCCCCTTTCCCATCGAGAAAGAGCGCCACTGGTATGAGCTTGAGGAATTTTTGTTGTTGCATGAACGCTGTGAGGCCGATAACATTGTCTCTCGATGACCTGCCTCACCGAAAGCCTGTCATGGAGTCAAGGTACACATTGTGGCGTTATAACATTCTAGGCATGTAATGACCGTATCTTCTGTTATATTCCCTATGAAGCTCGCCAGGGCAATAGGGCGAAATGTCGTCAGGTCGAAAGGCGGCTTTCCTTGCTTGAGTAGCAGTACGAGCCTACTAATCGTGCATTGCTGGGGAACAATGCCATCATGCCATGAGCGGTTGTAGTAATTCGACAGTTCTTTCCTGGCCTCTTCTCCAAGATGGGCAAGAGTTGCATTGGTGATGCCATCGGACCCTGCTGAAGATGAACGTCGAAAAGCAGCCAAAGAGACGTCCAGCTCTTCCATAGTAAATGATTTTTTTTTTATTTCTAGGACACGAGACACAGGGACGACTCTCCCGTTTTCAGCGTCGGGAGGGATACATACGCAAGCGATCCGCGCACCATGCCCTTCGGATAACTGTGCAGGCAAAGAAGAGGCGGAAAAAATATGAGTTGAAGCAGAGAGTTTGCCCTGTCCGCATGCGTACTACCGTTTACTACGGATCGGAATAGCAAAGACGCCTGAGCAGCCGTCTAAACAGCCACACCGATAGCGCCATCTTGTGAAGCTCATTTCAACCCTCTAGAGAATATGCGATTGTAATTGCAATGACGGACTATGTTGCTTATATAGTTGTTGGCGTAATGGCATGCGCAGCAATGTATTCACTAGTCTTGCACGGTTATTTTTTTCTTCTGCGCGAGCGTTTATTGAACACAAAACTCGTGCAACACATCACGCATGTTAAAGGAACAAACAGTCACAAAACGGCGGTACTAGTGCTGCTGCTGCTTATTACATCCTCGAATGCTCCAGTAGTCCGTAAGTTGTATAGTGGCATATACGTACGGGAACATACGTACTAAACCTCTTTCGCTTCTCCGATAACTGGCGCACGTCACGCATCGTAAACATCAGGGCCACTTAGCTTCCGCTGTTCCAGTGCTGTCAAGAACATGCTTCGTTGTCCCGCAGCGCTTTCGTAAGCCAAGTGGACCTATATGTCGTTGCTTCTCGCACCGCACAAAGGGACGCCGTGATGATAGCAGTGTCCAGCCTGCTGCTTCGTGTACACGTGGGTTTCAGTGTCCTGTCAGAGAAAAGTGACGCGTCACTGGGGGCGTCCTGAGAAGGCGGACATCCGACCCCCGCTGCGCTTCTTTGGAGGTGAACAATGGTCACTTCCTTGTTGGACCTCTTTTACCATGAAAAGAAGCATCGCTTGGTCAATCATTTTTCTTATTTTACTTCATCTTGTATCTTCGCGCGCCGGCCATCGAAAGGGTCACGCGTTCCACTGATCCCTTCGCGTCCTCGTGACCGCGTGCAGCAGAACGAGGTCACACGAGAGCGCTGCTCTGGCTCACGCTTGTCACCACGTGGATTGAAGCAGGGATAGCATTATTCGTCTAGTCGGTGCATTCAGCTCTTCATCTACATCGTCCTGTTCACCACTTGCAGTACTGTAAAAAGAAAAAAAATTCGCAGTTCCGCCCTAAAGGCGAAGCACCGATGGCGATGCCAAATTAGTAGATAGCTGTACGAAGTAAGGATAGTAGTTTTATCGGCCGTATAAACTTGTAAACATTCGCTTACTAACTAAATTAACAATTATGTAATGTGTAAGCGTGACTCAACGAGGACGTAGAAAGAAAGAGACACACGGAGACAGCGTTGTCTTTGTGTGTCTTTGTGTTGGCTTTGCGCGCTTACACATTCTATCATGGATTCAAACCAACTAGCCTGTCAACGTGTTGTAACTGAATTAAGCAGCACGGTGTCACGCGCGCACAGGTAAACGTGAGCACACAACGCTCGATGACAGCGGAAACTGTCTATGAAAACGATGGAGTTAAAAATCGCGGCCACAGCCTCGAGCCAACTGACCTCCGTGCGTCTGTCGCTTCAACGCATACGAAACGTCGAAAGCACAGCGCATACGAAGCTACCGGCACTACGCGCACTCTGTGAACATCGCAGATCGCTTTGAAGATGAGGCCTGCGCGGGCGCACACTTTACCCACGTCGCAGACCACTTTCAAGACACACGAGCGCCGGCAACGCCTCCCTACGGCGTCCGCCAAAGGTATCTACTACGGCGTCCGCGATTCGTGTGGCCAACGCCGTAGTAGACGCCGCAGTTGTGTCCGACCCGCCGTGGTTGCTCAGTGGCTATGGTGTTGGGCTGCTGAGCACGAGGTCGCGGGATCGAATCCCGGCCACGGCGGCCGCATTTCGATGGGGGCGAAATGCGAAAACACCCGTGTACTTAGATTTAGGTGCACGTTAAAGGAGCTCAGGTGGTCGAAATTTCCGGAGTCCTCCACTACGGCGTGCCTCATAATCAGAAAGTGGTTTTGGCACGTAAAACCCCATAATTTTTCAGTTGTGTCCGCTTTTTACAGAGCGGCGGGCGAGGAGGACATCGAGACACCGTAGCAGCCGCCGGAGAAGAACGCCCCTCCTCCCTCGCCTCACCGCCCTTGCCTCGCGCGCCACAGAAGAAGGCTCGCATGCGGGCCGCGTTCCTCGCTCGCGCACGCGAGAATGAACCGCGTTCGCCAGCTCACCCTCAGACATTTTCACTCATACGGAACCTCACGGCGACGGCGACGCAGAAATGTGCCTGGAGAGTCCGTATAATTGCTATCGCAATAAAAGGAGAAGAAAAGAAAAGAGACCCCTTATGAAAGGAACTCGACGCATGCAGGCTGTCCCTTTGTCATTAGCTATTCTCTACGCGGGGCACAAGCGTTTCGTCATAAACGCCATCGGCTGCTTGTCAAATGCTTCTTCCCCTTCCTTAACCTCCGGTCCCCATCTTCCAACTGAACACACACACGTCGAACACCAACCTCAGGCCCCGAGCTGCTTTGTAACGAACGTCGGAACACAATCTCATTTGTGCATCGTCTTTCAAATCCTTACGTCGGCGCACGTTACGGCTAGAACATAAAAAAAAAATACTAAGAGAAAGAAGGCGTCGAGCATGAAAGCAATAACATAAAGAAAGGAAACAAAGAACTTAAATAACAGGGCAGGAAAATTCCCTTCCACTAATCATGCCTTTCTGAAGGGGATTATGATTGTGTTACGTGCCTGCATGGGTAATTCCGCTGCGGCCGGTGCACTGTCGCGCAGGGTTGGCCGGGCGTCTATTTTTCTTCCCTGTCGGAGCAGAAACGTTCGCACCTGCCCGTGGGTGTTCAGTCTTCTCTCTCTCTCCCTTTCCTTCGGCTCGGCCTCGGAGCACATCCCGCAGGCACTCTTGTTGCGCGCCATCGTCCGCGAGACCCGCGGGCTTTTTTTTTTGTTACGCTGCTAACGTGGACGCGCACGTTGCACTTTGCACTTGTTTCCGAAGGATCCAGCAAGCTCGACGAACGCCACGGTGCAAAACTTATTGAGCGTTTGCCGCCCTTTCCACCGAGCTGAACCCTCCTTCTCTTTACCGGCGGAGCATGCAAATAAAGAGGTGCAAATTCGACGAATCTTTCTAGTCTTTGCCGAGGTTTATTGCCGAGGTTTATAACATATTAGTCGTTGATTGTCTGCGTTTAACTCTACGCTGGAGGAGAGATTTCTTCGAATGGGGTGCCATACAAGCTGCGTAATGTGATTCATATTATTACGTCACTAGCGGATGAAAGGAGAGGCAACTGTGAATCACGAAGTAGAATGTGCTAAGTCTTCAAATGAAGTGAGTCGTTCTTTAACGGTATTCTCCCGTAGCGGATTTGTGAGCACGCCTAGAAAAAGAAAGACGAAAAATCGGAAAGGGCTTACAACTCAAATGACACGCAGGCGTTGTGCTGGCTGCGCCTATTTGAATAGTGCCAAGGCTTTGACATTTGAAGAGGCGTTGGCTTTAGTCTACACGGCAAGCTTGCGCGCACCTTTCCTGTCTTGGTTGAATGTAATTAGTCCGAGTGAATTATCAGCTTGCGGAGGGAAACCTAATTTAATGACATAAAGTAAGTCAGCGATTGAAGGAAAAAAGAAATGTGCTTAGTATGATTACCGTCAATTAGCTATTGCCGCGAATGCTCTGCTTCCGCTTGCTGGGATTTCTGTTGCGGCAGCTGCTCTTGTAGTGTGTATGAGAAGTAACTTAGTTACTTTAAACAAACTGATAAAAGATTTAAGAAGTGTGCGGTACGCATCGATTTTGCGATAGCTTCGAGCTCACTTTGCCGCGGAATCAGTCACTCTACTTTTGGGCATTTGACTGCACTCGAGACGCGTCGGCTCGCCTATCTGCGCGAGTAGCATCCTGCTTATCGTCAAGCTTGCGGTTTATCGGCATATAAGCCAATTTAGCCCAGAACGCCAAAGTTTTTTGAAGGCACCGCAGAAGGAGATAGCAATGTCTTATATTAACGTTAGTCACTTAGTGGAGTTACTTGGTTTGCTTTTGCGACGACCGCCTGCAAAGGAATAAAATCTCACTCTTGTTGGTGCGAGACCATTGCACTATTCTGCGAGAGTATTCCACCGAGGAATGTAATACGTTGTTGAATAAGCACGGTCGCCAGTAGTTCATACGACAAGTAAAGTCATTTTACTCACGGAAGCATATAAAGTATCACTTAATGTCTTACATTTGGCCCGTAAACAAAGACTTGTGTTCAAATGGAAGGTTTGCCTCGACCGAAGTAAAGCGTCGCCCCTCGACTTGAAAGGACACGCCGCACTCACTAACGCTCTTAGGAGATTCTCACTTCAAGGAATTGCTTGCGAAGTGCGCAAAAGAACAGAAGCCAAGGGAATCTGGTTACGAAATTTTTACTCAGCAATCGCCGCAGAGCATCCTTAAAGAACAAGCCCGCTTTAGTCGAGGGGTAACGATACTATCCAATTTCTTGAGTGGAGGCGCAGTGTCCAGTTGAGATACGAGGGTGAATGAGAAAGTCTTTGCCCCTGTTGTTTTAGCCAAGGGACGGCTGTAAATGTGAAGTCAGCATATCAATTCCAACCGGTGGACTTTTTTGGACCGGCTCGGCCATATCTGCCGGTACCACCGCGACATGGCGCTGCTGTCAGTTGTTGAAGATGGCCGTTGTGCTTGGCCCGTCACGGCGTACGAGCAATGAAGTGTGATTCGTTTTCAATGGAGCAAGGAACGAACCGCATTACTACTTGTGATGAAACATGCTTACTGCATTTCACGACGGAATCGAAGCAGCAGAGCATGGTGTGAAGAAATGCGGGTTTGCCTGTGACAAAAAAAAAAAAAAAGAGAGAGAGAGAGAGAGAGAGAAAGAGAGAGAGAGAGCGAGAGAGAGAAATAAACGTTTATTCTACGAAACAGTGTTCCTTGCGAGGCCCGGTATCACTCTAAGGTGGGAAGGCTCCTTAGTCCAGGAACCCTCTGGCTTCGACTGCCCTCTTGGCCCTGGCGACGAGCTGTCGTTAGTCTTCCAGGTCCCCGAGGGTTAGCTTGGCCTCCCGCGTTTCGAATAGGTGGTTTGCTTCTTGTGCTCGTTTTGCGTCCATTTCCGGTTGCATTTCGTTATCTTCCTGCCACGAGCATTCCAGCAGCAAGTGTGCCAGAGTGTCGGGTACGTTGCAGAGTGGGTAGAGGTAGTCGTGGAGCGTCGGGAAGAGGCGATGCACTATCGTTCCGTGAGTGTACGCATTACTTTGCAGGCGTCTAAGGCTTTCTTCTCTGCCGAGTTTAGGGTGCGGTGGAGGGTACACTCGACGCTCGAGCCTCTAATGTTGCAATATGGCCGAATAGTTGGCGGGTACGGTCTCCGCCTCTTCTGTCGCGCGTCGGAGAGCGCGTGGGGAGAGGGGAGCCCGGATGACATGCTCGCGGGCAGCGGTGTGGACCGCTTCGTTCCCCTCTAGTCCCTCGTGACCGGGTACCCACGTTACGCAGGTGTGCGGGAGCGGAGTGTTTCATATTTTTAGTATCTTGAGTGCATCGGCCGAGATGCAGCCCCTCAAAAAGTTTCTACAGGCGGCCTGAGAGTCGGTGAATATAACCGCTGCACCTGTGCATGTGGGGGTGGCGAGAGCGATTGCCGCATCTTCAGCCGTTTCCGGGTTGCTTGCCTTGATGGTTGCGATGCTAGCTCGCAGCCTCGGGAGTCTACGACGCTTAGAGCGTACGCGTTTCGATTCGGGTACTTGGCCGCGTATGTGTATCGGCAAAAAAAAAAAAAAAAAAGGCGTTCTGTGCCATATGTTGGGAAAGTGATGTTAACGGTCCTCTGGGACTGCCGAGGATCCCTCCTGCTGGATTTCATGCCACAAGGCGCGACCATCAATGCCGACAGTTATTGTACCACACTGTCACGTCTGCTGGCTGCCTCTGGGGAAAAGGCTGAGGGGTTGTCGATGTCGACAATGCGGTTACCCTCCACGACAATGCGAGGCCACATGTGGCAATCAGAACCGCCGAAAAGCTCCGGTCATTTCACTGGGAGAGCCTGGACCGCCCACCAGAGACTCCGGACCTGGCACCTAGTGATGTCCACGTTTTCGGATCACTGAAGAAGTTTCTGGCGGGATAGCGATTCACGTGCGCCGATTAAGCCAAGACAGCAGTCCGATGGTGATTCCACAGTCATCCGGACTGATTCTACCACAGGGGCATCTCAAGTTCCGTACTGCGCGGGGACAAATGTCCGAACCGGTGCGGGGACTATGTGGAAAAATAGTGTAAGGTACGTAGAATAGTACGCGTATTTGTAATTACCTGTATGCACCTTATTTTGGCTAATAATAAATAGGGCAACATAACATTAATAGGCCAACAAGCATACACTCTCATTGGAGTATACCTGGAGTCAGGCTGACCATAGTGAGATCGTTCCCCACCTGCGGCAAGTTGCTTTTTCCTCCACTTTCATTTCCAATAATTTACCGTTTCTTTATTTCATTTATTAAGCACAAGTAATGTCCCCTATGTTGTCCTTGGTGTCAGTGTTCGTTGGATTCTTATCCTAATCAGAAAGTGGGTTTGGCACGTAAAACGCCATAATTTAATTTCTTTTTAAAAGAAAGTTGTAACAAACATAAGGTCACAACTTCGTGCAACCGAGCTCGAGGACTTTCTAAAGAAGAAAAAAAAAATTGATAGGCCTAACGTAGACGTCAGAAAAATTGCTGACGTCACGACGAACTGGTGCGAGAGCTTCAAGGCGGCGTCGCCACCCAACATTCGCTTTTGCGTTTTGTCTGACTTATCACTGTAAACCGATCGACAGCCTTAAGGGTGCTCTCTGTCTCCAACGTACGCCATTACGGAGGTAAAGCTGTGACTTATGGACACTATTAAGAACCCTTAAAAGTGTAAATCGCTTTACAGTGTACGATGCGTCTTATCGCTGTAAGAGTGGCGTTTGTGGTACTTTAGAAGCGGGACGTTCTAACACGGCTCAAACAATTGTTTCCTTTAGTGTCACGCTAAAAGCAGTTTCATGCTCGGGGGACCACCGACGCGACGCGACGACCGAAAAGACCGTGCAGCTCGTTGGCAGGCGATGCTGTTGGCAATATAGCCAGCCACACTGGACCGACACAGCGACTATCGACGAGTCGGAGTCGTTTTAAGTGACAGGCCTTGCGAGCGGCCAGCAAAAAAAGAAAAGAAGGAAACAACCAAACCCACCGTGATGGTCTACGGCCATGCGCGACTGGTGCTAAACCAGTCGCACTATTTCTTTGCATTTTATTTTACCAGCGTGCCTTCCCGTGCCTGATAAAAAGCCACGTTAATATTTCTTTTTCTTATATAAGCTACAAGATGATGGTTGCAGCGCGTGCATAAAACACGCTGCCTTGTTATTTTTTTCCTCGTCTTGAACACATTTATTTGCACACCTAGGTCTGATTTGGCTCCGTCTCCTCAATGCCATTTATATTTTGTATGTGAAATTGTACAACATTTATGTTTAGCGTGGAGTAGATTTTCGTTGCAAAGAGAGGCGTCAACGCCCTCGGGGCACATTCTGGAACAGAAACACATATGTGATACCGTGTAATTTTACTTGGGAGGCGAAGAGACTGCAAAGCTAATCTTTGTTATCCTGTCAATATTAAATAGCATTCTTATTACGACTCTCCTTCAACTTATATATTGAAGTTCATGACACGATAGCTCTATGCGTCCCTGTTCCTTCGTAATGCGCATTTATTCGCTTGCTATTTTTATCTTCTCAACCACCGCCTTCCCGCTCGAACATTTTTAAAAAGAAAATCCTTTGCCATTTTTTGTCAGCTATACCTGCCCGATTCTTGGCCTATCTCCCGTAGTGGGCTGTGTCATTTCACGTGGGAACAAGGGAACAAATTTTGACTGATGGGACACAACTGTGACATCAGTCCATGACGTAGACTTCTACGATCATTGGAATTACAATAGTGCCATAACAGTATCTATAGCTTTAGCTTGGTCGCGACACAGAACGACCGCGTGATAATGTTTCCGTAGCTACCAATATGCAGGGTGTTTCAGCTAACTCGTGCCAAACTTTAAAAGATCCTCGCGCAAGTTACAACAGTGCAACGAACTTAGTATTGTTCGCTGTCCTCTTGAGCAATTCAAGGTATTTTATTTTACTATGAGCATAAGCAATTAATTAACAACAATTAATTAACCAATCCGTAAAGCAAAGATTTAAATGCAATATCTTCAACATAGAAATAGAAGCGCTTAGGGAGAAATATCCGAATAATTTCGTTCCATGATGATAGCTGCTGCGGTTCCAATTCTCGCGCCACGCCCGAGATTTAAAAGAAAGTACCACGTGACTACGCGCGCAGCGACATTGGTGCCCCAAACCATGCCACGAATGAATGAGCGATGCCGCACGCAGATCGGAGGCACGAACATGCCATGACAAAGAAAATGGATCGAATATATTGGTCACTTCGCTTCCACTTTTGCCTAGATATCTTATCTGTTGAAACGATGAGATATGCGATAAATAACGCGTGGCATTTGTTGAAGCTTCATTAAGGACGAGGATGATTTGACGACGGGAGGTGAAATGTTGCAGATGACGAGTGTGGCCATTGTCTTCTTGCGGCCTATTCGTGCCTTCGGTCATACACGTAATGCCGCTGCACCTAAGAGCGGGGTCACGTGGTACTTTTTTTTCGAAGATCTCGCGCTTTATTTGCAGCCGGGAAATTTAAACCACAGCAGCCATCATTGCGGAAAGAAATTGTTTGGATATTTTTCAGTAGGCTCTACTACGCCTACATAGAAGATTTTACGTTTAAATAAATGCTTTAATGTCTGGTTAATTATTCGCTGTATAATTAATTACCTAAGTTCACAAAAAAAGATAATTTGAGTTGCTCAAGAAGAAAGTGAATAATATTAAGTTGCTTGCATTCATGTAACTCGCACGAGAATTTTCTTTTAAAGCTTGGCCCGAGTTAGCAGAAACATCCTGTATAGGGTGTCCCCGCTAACGTTAGGCAAGGGGTTCAAAGAAAAATAGAAGATTAAAGAATTACGGTGCAATGTACAATTATAACACCTACGGTGCTCGGTCGTTCGACTCTGATGACGAAAAACCGTAGGTCCTATATTTGTATCTTGCACAGTGATCTATTAATCTTTTTTTTTTTCTTTGAACACCTTGGTTAACGTTAGCTGGGACACACGGCATATAAGCATAAGGCAGTCTCGAGAAGGCACGTGTATTTCTTTCTGTAGTTTTTGGGGACCTCTGCGTGGGTTAACGTGTGCACTGCCTGAAAAAAAAAAAGGGGGGGGGGGACAAAAAGTAGGCTGATCGAAACGTCCTCGCATGGGCAGTTTTCACATGCTTCGAGTGGCGCCGAAGCTTTTAAGCACCGCCTCGGGGACACTTCGAGCAGTAACTTCTCGACCAACGGCTCGTTGCACTTCCGGAAGCTTGCGCTGTGGTCTATGGGCGCCGATTAACATCGCGGACACGGCTGCGCGAACACTGAGACCCCTGGTTGGGACGCTTTATTAACTTGCCTGGCAACTCGCTGGTCGTTTAGGCGTTCGGGTGTGACACGGCAGGTGGTTCAGTGCTAACCCCCCATTAAATCTTGCTTCCGTCCTTCCACCCTTCCGACGCCGCGTCGCAGGGCAGCAATAAATCTTCTGCGTCCGCCGGCCGATAGCTGTCGCTTTGCTTGTCGCGGTGTGTTGCGGCGGCAGCCAAGTTCGTCAGTGCGTAATTGTTCCTGCACACACACATACGACGAAAAAAAAAATTAACAACAAAAATAAGAAGTAGTTTACTTGTGAGGGGGCTCTTGATCGGGGCCCTGCAAAGAGGACAAGTTGGTTCGTTATAATACGTGGCAATTACGCAGCTGCGAACTTGCCGTCCGAATTGCCGAGGTTAAATTTGTGATTTTTGTTATGTACTTTTACAAAATTACATGACGACATTCGAGGTCTACAAACATCAGTCACAGCACTTGGATCTTCTAATACAATTAAACAAGCTTCGTTCATATTTGCTCAGCGGTTCACCTTGGTTTATGTCTTCACTTGGGTTTCACTTACGAAGAAAGGTCAAATTTTCTACGATAGATGCTGCAATTGTAACAAATAAGAGAAAATGCCAGTCTCTTTACACACGTCTGCATCAAACTGCCTCAGGCAACAATCGTTAATGCTAGGCATGATGGGAAGAAGGGTTGCGTTCTTATAAAATCAACCCTCCCCCTCCCCCCTCCTCAGGCAACCAATCTCACTAACTTATTAGAAATGTACGCAATAGTCTGATGCAACAATCTTCCCCGCTAAATGTCAATAACGGGACGGCTTTATATATATTTTACCGAGCTGGGGGGGGATCCTTCGCATTGAAACTGATGAGCGAGGATTCGGTAGTCGTCCTTCACGCTGCGGTGTCGAATGTGATGTCTTCCTAACGAGACCAGTAAAAGTGCCCTCGTCTTTTAGAACGGAAACGCCTTTTCTATTCGCTATTTCTTTTTTCGCCTTCGTAAACAACCGTTACGCAAAGGTCCACCGTTACGGCCAGATTTGTCCGCTCGGGATTAGAAAACCTTGATCCCTGCACACAAACAACTTGACAGGTGGCACGATCCGATTTTCTTTTCCGGGAGCCTTGGACGTGTTTCGACCACACAGAAGATCGCGCTTGAAAGAGGTGACAACCAAGCAAGGACAACAACAACAACTACTACTAATACACGCACACACACACAAAAAAAAAACAACAACCGAAAAAGCCAGTTTCTTCCGGCTTCGGCAAGGGAAGGCTCCGACAGGCAATAATAGCTGTCGCCCCTGTCGGCTTAGCCGGTATTGCCTAGCGGCCGGTGGCCACGTGAAGTGGGTCCCTCTCGAACTCGAAAACAAGATACCGAGGTCTCGGGAGCACGCGTGTGGTTGCTCCTCTCGCGTTTTCTTCGCACCATCCACTGGCCCGAAGCATCCCGAACAGCACAACAAACGCATTCGTAGGCCGCGCCACGGTCCGGCGCGTGCAATCAATCCCGTACAAGCCGGGGAAACGCGACGCCAAAGAAAACGGAGGTCGTGGAGGAGCGAGGCGAGGACGCGAACTCCCACTCGAAAACAGTGTTGGCGCTCCAACGTGAGCAACGAACAGTCAGGAAAATGCAGAAAGCTAGGGTAGTACCGAGAGAGTCTCACCACCAAGGATAAGTCTGACCGCGAAGACAAACGCGCGTGATCGGCATCTCAGTGCAGTAGAAGAAGATGAAAGAAGAAGGGTGAAAAAGAAAAGGAGGAAGCGGGCGGGGGGATTCTTTCATTTTTGCACGCTTACTTTACCGTTCTGTTTCGCTAATACCAAATGCGTATTGCGTTCGGCTCAGCGCGTTCGTTTGTGAGTGGGTACTAATGGTTCCGCTGGATCTAGCCTCACACTGGGCTTACTGAACACCCCACCCCGCCCCCTCCCACTCATTGCCGAGAGTAATTTGTTTCGCAGTAGGCAGTGCACCACGCCTGTTGGGGTCTAAGCCACCTGCAACTCCCGCACCGTTTTTCCCGGGGCTTTCCCGCGTACCTGCACCGATATCCGACCCGAGACCTCATTCTCAACATCCCTTGGTACCGTTTTCCCAGTTTTTTTTTTTTTGTACCTCTGCAAGCGCGGTCGCAGTAACTTGTTCCCTGCACCTCGCAAGGCAATCACGGGGGCAACAGATTGACTCGTGGTAGTACTGGAAGTAGGCAATAGGATAAATGAACGAAAGAAAATGGACATAAAAAGTACCGGTGCTCGAAGGGTTAAACCGCGGAACGATGGGGCGCAACATGGTTGCCGTGGGTGTTTCACGTCCGTTAGTGGAGCATATTGCTCCTTGCGTTGCGAGGAAGGCGCTCTCTGTTAATGGGATGCAGCGAGCAGGCCTTATTAAAACGCCATGCGGGAGCCGTATACGTGGTGGCTGCTTCTCCGCAGGGCTTGAAACTGCAGGAAGCTTTAAGACAGTTAAGGCGGGGCGCCTCTATGTTCTGCGGGCTCGCCGGGCACTTCGCATGAGCTTTCACTGCGCCTTAGTTACCTCCGACCAAAGTTGCCGCTTTGTAAATAAAAAAAAAGGGAAAGAAAGAATGGCAAAAGAATTTGACTTTACGTAGAAATTATGCTTCTACGATCACCACCCGTTACCGTCGGCGCTTTAGTTTCACGCCGTGCGGCGCTCATGTTTCCGACAGGCGCCTGTTCGTTGCCGCGAAGAAATGGCCTCCAACGTACGAGGTCTAGGGGAACAGAAAAAAAAAAGCAAAAGAGAAAGCACGTCTCTAGACAGCATTTGTTCGGATTCGACGCGCCAAACTTGGTGAAAATATCCTCACTGCTTCAGTAATTAGCGCAGGGTGAGAAGAGGTACACAGCGGTAGTGCACGGGCGGCGAATGACAGCTGTTGCGCCTCCTCACAAAACTCTCAAGCTGCTTCAGAAGCGGGTGGCTTCGACGAGTTACATAGAACGCAAGGTCTTTGCGGAAACAGGGTTCAGAAAGACAATAACCCAACAAGTTAGACATACGTAGCGTGGTGTGCGCGTTTGCGTGCGCCTGTTCTTTCGCCTATAGTCTTTTGTGTGTGTGTGTGCGTGTGTGTGTGTGTGCGTGTGTGTGTGTGTGTGTGTGTGTGTGTGCGTGCGTGTGTGTGTGTTTGTGCGTGCGTGTGTGTGTGTGTGTGTGTGTGTGTGTGTGTGTGTGTGCGTGCGTGTGTGTGTGTTTGTGCGTGCGTGTGTGTGTATAAAGTTCCTCGTAGTGAATCGACCTCATTAAATTCGTTCGTGGTTTCGTCAAGGTTACGGAAGGAGCTGCGCAGACGCCGCAAGCAGTGGCTTCAGCTCAGCGATACATTTTTCTATGCGGCGTTAAAGAGAATTCGTCCTGGAGCCTCTCCGTTTCTTTTGTTTTGTTTAAAGCATCCTGGTCTGCGTCTATGCGGGGTTTATTGCTTAAAACGGACATTGAATTTTACACACTGAGTCGGTCGCATTTTGTTCCTTTTCATCAAATGTAGTTGATTTGCACAGTGACGATATTTGATTTGATGACACGCTGTGTGTTTTTACGGCGCCTTTTAGATTACTTAGACATCTCATAGACACTATGGAATGCATTATGAACAAATGTAAGCTGTAAACAGCGGTTAGGTTAATATTTTTTTTCTTTTTCAAATGTAAGAAGATAAAAAAAGCATTTGACCAGGTGAGAGAGCTGACAAGCGAAGAGAACAGAAGCGCCAAAGTAAAAGTATACGTCAATAATTCAGCAAGACGCATAACTTATGCACCTGCAGAACACTCTTCGATGATAGAAAATGCCAGCAGACACATAACTCAGAAAAGGGCGCCCGGAGGAATCCATAGCAAATGAGGTAAAGTAAACTCAAGGTAACATAAATGTGCGTTCAAAATTACCTTGAGAGAAGTGGTAAAAGGAATATATTGTGTATGTGTGTAAAGTCAGAGCCCTCATGCTTAGCATGGCGCGACCAGGGTTAAAGTATTTTGACCACGAAAAGGAGCCCGTGTAGTACGCCTATTCCCCTCTCCCCTTTGTTTTTTCTGCCCACGAAAGAAAGAGTGGAAAAGAGAAAGGCTTTGAGACACACGTCGTTTGAAGAGCAGTAGTGCACACTTTGTCGGTTCAGGTGGTATAAGGTGAGTGAAATGGTTGAAGAGTTTAAACTACGGACTCGGGCAACTACTTTGACCGCCCCGCATGCTAATCACAGTAGTAGGGCGCCCGCGGTGGGTCAACATGTATTCGGTGACGGTCGTGGTGTGTTGTAGCTGCAGGCGGGTTTAACCTGCCCATCGAGGCCGGCAATCGCTCCACCGGAGCGTCTCTTTTATTGTCACTGGAGTATTCACCATCTGTCGAGCAGCTCAGTAGCTCCAAGAAATGGGAGAAGAAGGTGTGAAGCTGTTTCGCACGCCAGTATGGAGGCTTTATCCTCGCTCAAGTATTGAGTGTCGGGTGTCCTAAGTCCTAAGGCTAAGTTTCCTCGCTTGAAGCGTCTTTCGAAGGCACGGGGCTTTAAGGTCGCCAACGCAGTCATCGCATCCGCACGCTTGCACTAGAATCAGGATGCCTCCTACACTTGAAAGTTGCGTTGAGGCGTTTTTTCCCCCTACATCTCATTGCTCGTAGCGCAGTACAGGTTGAGAAGAAGGTGTTTATCTAGCCGAGGTGCACGATTGCATGCGCAAACTCATAAATTTATTAGGCGGCCATACGAAGCGGTGAAACGATGCGGAAGTTTCACGGTCAAGCGTTACTTTGGTACTTTATGACTTCCACGAACGGCTAGGCGAAGTTTACCGACTATTTATAGCGCACAAAAAAAAAGAAGAAGAAGGAAACGTGTCTTCAAGGCTATGTCGCTGTTTATAACGTGACCTTTAACACTGTCTGGTGGCTGCACTACGTCTCAAAATAACAAAGAATCGGCGTCGCTTCGTCGCATCAGGTTAGGTTATCTGCTAGTGCCCAGCTTGCGGCAAATGAGGTAATTAGGTGACAGTCGGACATATAGTCAGAGTATTTAACATATGTTTATGTACGTTATCGATCATTACACTTGTCATCCTTGTGAATGGTATTCGTAAACTATGTTACCATGTCCTCTCGTTATACCGTCTCGAACTTGATCTACAACTGTGATTTTATCGATTGGATTGCTTATTCCTGCTATAGAGTGGACGACTGTAACAACGTTTATGCGTTTGATTTATTTGTACCACTTTGACAAAAACTATACACTCCAATGATTCGCGAACATGTAAAGCATAGGCAGACGTTCACTGAACGTTGCTCACAACTCGCCTTTTTGTTTGTACCCGTTGAATAGACTCGAGAAGCAACCATGCAGGACAAGCTGTTCTTTTACTTATCACACTATGCGATAACCGAAACTAGTTCCGCATGTCCTACCGTAATTAAAGGAATTCTACTGTTGCATTACAGAAGCACCGATGTATACATCCTATTATCGCCTTTATTTAGTTGTTTGCTGTCGTTTATATTGTATTTAGTACTACTACGCGTACTAAGTGCTCATTCTGTTTCGGCGGGTTGAAGTGGGCATCGTCGAGATGTTCAAACCTGTTTCGATCGAGTTAGTCACTCGGTGTTGGTGAAATATGAAACATTGGTAACAATTTTCTGTCGTCCTTCCCGCAAAATTATATTCTTGGATGACGAAAGAAAGAATAAACGGTGATTCGAGTGGAAAATAACCCATTACAATATTAAAATTCTATAGGGGTATACGAAGCACAACGCCTTTTGCCCTTCTTACTCAACCCCATTATATTATTGATAATACAAAAAAAAGAATAATAAAGTTTAGTAAAGCTAATTTATTTGAGTTCGACCTCAGACCGCATGACGTAAGGCACGCATGAGATTTCGCGGTTTTCAGAGAGGGCGACTCTGGCAGAAGGATCATTCACGCCCTCAAACTCCAGAGGCGTGGATGAAGCCGTCCGCGCACGTTCTGCGACGCACTAATGACGATTACCGGTAGAAGGAAGAGACGGCATGACTTTAGAATAAATCCTACGCTTTAGGACTCACGAAAGACGAGAAAGATCGTGGAAAGCCTCCGCCTCGGTGCAATCGGAAGGCATCGAATCGGGCCGCTTCTTTGCTCGCTCGTGAAGCTTCGGAAGCGCCGCGTGGTGGCAGAATTTGCGCAGCCCTGCTGTGCTTCGTGTGACGTCCAGCCCTCATTTAAGACCAGAGATTTTATGCTTTAACCGATGATTGACACATTTCTTTTTCATTATTTTTTTTTTTTTTGGTGGGGGGCAAGAGACAAATTTCACAACATGAGCTCATGAGGCTAGCTAGCTTTCCTTGCTTCTAAAAGTATACGTTGCTAAATCATGTTCCTCCAAAAAATAATCCGCGTGAGACTCTCGTCGTTTGCCTCATCTGCTGATAAAACCTGCATTATTAAAGCCTGAGCACATAGCCGAAAGCTCCCGCTTTCTTTCTTTTTCTTGTTTTTCTTTGTTTCTTTCTTGTTTTTGTGTGTGTAGTTGTGGTCCATCACTTCCCTATTCGAGAGCCGCCTCTATTGATCGTACAGTAGCTCTATGCTCGGAAAATAAAGACGGGAACAAAGTCCTTTGTCTGACGCCGTTAGCATTAAACGGATTAACTTTCTATATAGCCTCTCGCAACCCGTTCTTTACTTTCTTTCTTTTTTTTTCAGAAACCGCACGAGACTAAGCGGTCTTTCGATATCGGTTAATGTTCATTCTACTAAATGAAGCCAAAAGCGGGACTGCTTCCTGCACACTCGTAGGCTCTGCGATAAAATTTGATTAGCCGCCACGGAATAATGAGTGTGAAAGACGCGAAAATTGTCCATTCGCCGGCAAAGAAGAAGCTTCGTCAAAAGGCAACTTCGTGGCCGATACTTTAGACCTTGTGACAGGAAGCGAGGTCATGGTTATCAAAGCCCAGACTTAATATACCCGGCGCAACAATAAAGGGAGCTTGACACCGAGGCCCTTCTTAAGGGAGATATAGCATGCGCTAAGGCTTAGTTCGCAACTTCTTGTGGCGACCTTTCGCTTTCGCCTTAAAACGCCGTACCGGCATGGTGACGGATTGTTCATGCCGTCGTCTGCGATAAACGGCAGTCAGCTTTTGTCTCGCTTTAGGCGACATTTAGGTTTCGCAGGATTTGCTTTAGCCTCGGCATTCTTACTTTAATATCGCGTGCAGAGCTACACGGAGCCAGAGTTGCTGCTTTATAACACAAGCATGTTTTCAGTTCATGAGTTTAGAAAGAGTCCCGTCGTGAGTTGAGCATAGTTTTGTTTTTGAGTTCTCGTTTCCCGCTGTTCCTTGTATCGTCGGTAATAGGTCCCTCCATTTTTCTCAGTTATTCGGGCAAAATAAACCTTTTTCACTTGCACTGCCAGGAGCACGCGAAGATGAATATTAAACGCGAGCAAACTTTCCTTCGCTTCGGTGTTATATTTTCATAACAAAAGCGAGCCTGTCGTGCCAGAAGCATCGCCGCTGTAAGCCACAGTAAACATGAGACTGATTTTTCATCACGGAGAATTGTGTCGAAGTGGTAGCTTTGTAATTAATGACACCACCCCCACCACCACCCTCTACAACAACAACAACGACGACGTCGACGACGACGACAACGAAAACAACAACAACAACAACAACAACGACGACGACGACGACGACGACGACGACGACGACGACGACAACAACAACAACAGTGTGATTTATTGAGAACTCGACATTTTTCAGCCGATTCGCCTTGTCTTTGGCGAATGAAACGATGGATGGCGGTAGAATACAGCTTATGAGATATATATACAGAGTGAGAAATCCCGAAGACAAAAGGCAGGAAGGTCAACCTGACGGGCATCCGGCTTGCTACCCTACACAGGGTTAAAGGAAAGGGGAACTAGAAATAGAATAACGTGGGTGACTGTTGATAATCCTCTTGTGCATCCTTCTGCAGCATTCCAAAAGATATTGACAATGAAGGCAGTGGGTTTCACCTATGCTGGTAGGCTCATTTTTACAATAAGCATGAACGAACTCGCCCTGCTACAAGCAGTCAAGAGCTTGTTTGGCGGGTATTGCTGACGGTCGGAAAGCACGAAGAGAGAGGAGGCTACTTCTGCGATTGTGCGTCAGCCCTTTCTCTCCCATGTGTCATGGTGCACAAGTACTGAACGGATGTGTATGCGTTTATATGTTGAGAGATTGCCTCTACAACGATTGACGATGTTCGATGTCTTTGGCTGTGTGTGCGTTATGACTCCAGTAAGAGCCTCTCTCGTCGTCAAGCTCTGTTTGCATAGTAAATGCGGTCGCACATTGCTTCCTCATACAAAAGTGTGCATGATTTCTTCTACTAAGCCGTGAAATAAGCAGAAGTCAGCTCAGCAGCGGCATTCAGCGCGTGAGGTCGTTCTTAAGGCAGCAATTTTGTCCCACTCATGGGATACCTTCCAAGAAGAGAGAGAGAGAGAGAGAGGGAGAGAGAGAGGCGCTCTTCGCTCACCGCATGCTCTGGTCCCATTTTGTTCTCAGACTTTTTCCACATTCGGCATCTTCTCTTGCGTACTTCTTCACTGATCTGTAGTCGACTGCTTCGCTTATCTGCTGCCAATTCCCCTTTGTGCCTCATCGTGTGCAGAGTAGCGCAAACGGAGCGCATAAGGCGACAGAAAGACTGGCACCCAGTGCCGTGTCCGCGTCTTCCCGTCGCGTTGTGGGTTCCGTTTGCGCAACACTGCGTATGGCACCATAGGAAGTAGCCCATCAGTGTCTCCTTTCGAACTTCTCGCCTCATGTTCTGCTTGTCTATTTGGGCGTGCCACCCGGTGGAGCGTGCCCGAATTCTGGGGGATTGGCCAAGAATGCTAACACACTCAGTGGCCCAGAACCAGGGACCCAAGTCGTCTATTCGGACACATGCCCACTTGCTCATGCTGCATTTGTATACTGGGTAAAAGAGCAGACACCAGCAGGCAACACTCGCCAAGTGCGTGTGTATATGGGGAGGTGGAAGGTACGAACAGGTAATGAAAGGTTCGCTTTAATACAGATAGTAATAAAAATTATATTCGCGATGCAAGACGGTCTGAAATCACTCTGTTTGTGTGCCAACACGAAGAACGACTTCCTCATTTACGTCTTCCTATGACGTGAGCACGTATTACGTTATTATTACGTCCGTAAATGTACTCAATACATGGCCATATAGCTGGTAGCAACACGCCGGAAATTCTATTCGTTGAGAACGCTGCGTGCTGTCTTCTTTCTTTGTTTATTTTTTCACACCGCCAATTTACAGCTCATAAACTGTAGATGAAGTTTCTGGAAACATCCCCAGAAGGGAAAACGCGACGACAGAGGGTACTATTGCTTGAGGCGTAGTTCGGTCAACCAGTACAGATCGGTCAAGTGCGATCACAGATGAGCTCAGCCCTGTTCTAGAATTCACACCGCTTTGACGGTTTAGCTACGCTACGTATAACGAAGCACATGGGCATTTGGAAGAGAGGAGTTCGATTGCCGTTGGCGGTGCTGTGATCTGTCCGAGCACTTGTATTCTGCTTGGTTATTTTG
This sequence comes from Dermacentor andersoni, assembly GCF_023375885.2. Taxonomy (NCBI): domain Eukaryota; kingdom Metazoa; phylum Arthropoda; class Arachnida; order Ixodida; family Ixodidae; genus Dermacentor; species Dermacentor andersoni. The sequence goes on along the minus strand of NC_092817.1, from coordinate 93,155,511 downwards.
TGTCCTTGCAACTGTCAGTTAACGGGGAGAGGATCCGTGGCTAAGCTCAGGAAAATGGCAAGCGCTCGACAGACTCTCTGCCGTGTACGCAATATGCAGGCGCTATACCTAACGCAGCCCGAAACCGCATACGAAATCTTGTTTCCAAGTATTTTGTGTGGCTGCATTCATTACTTAGGTGATAAGGAAGCTTAACGCAGCAGTTAATTGGGGACTGCGACGTTTCAACCTTTCCTCTCTTGTTGGTCACTGCTATCTCTTCCTTTGGTGGACTCAGTGAGGATAGTACGATAGACGGGAAACATAACGAAATGGCAACGGCACCTGCACACAAAAGCGCATATATCGAAATTAAGCCTTTTTACGAAGTATAGTATCTATAAGCGGCGATTGCGTCATTCCAAACGTTCAGTTTGTTTCTTGCCCTCGAAGGCGCCACGTGATGTTGACGTTACTTGAAAACAGCTGTGCTGTTTCTTCTTTCTTTTTATTTTGTTCCTTTATTTTCTTGCGCGACAGCGGACATTATTGGCTTCCTCCTTGTCAAATGTGGAAGGCTCCAAATAAACGCTTCGCCTCGGCGCGCCACTGTTCCCTTGAGCGTGACATTAAGTCTTCATTTATCAATTCAATTCAAGGCGCTCTTTCTTTTTTGTTGCCGGGGCTTGCCTTATGAAGCCCCGTGTTGAATTAATATTTTTCTCTGCGCTCTGACGCTTTACACGTTTCGAGTGACACCGCGATGCCTCCTTTGCACATACGGTGGTGTTAATAACCTCGGTGCAGGACCTCGCCTCAATGTCTCGGCGTTATTAATTTTCGGGCGCGTTAAATTACAGCGTCTTTCCATTGCTCAAAGGCCACTTCAGCTCGTGTTAAACGTTTATTAGGCAGAGCTATTGCCGTGGCGCGTCACTATTTCGTTGTGATCAGTGAGTGGTGGGATGAGGGGCTTCGCTTCCGTATTACTTTGTTGCCTCAGATATAATAACAAGAATAAGAAGAATGGCTGGTGCTCACAAGCGATGACGCTGCCGTTCAGCCTTTATTAAAAAAAAATATTTTTCTCAGCGTGCTTGGGCTAGTTTTTCGGGTCTTGTCCTTATCTGCCACTCTGGCGGGCATTAATTCCCGGCGCTGATATGGCGTATGCCACGAGCGACACTTTGAGACCCATGTGGAGAGGGGTCAGTGCACTCCAAAGCAATGCTTGAGCCGTCGTGACCTCACCGTTACCCGGTGTTCTCCTTTTTTCCCCCTTATTGATAAACAAAATTCATCATGACGTGTTGCGGCTGGTGTCGCGTCTTGATAATGCCATCACGCAAGTTTTCATTTTGAGGCTACGCAAGAGATGAGTTTGGTTCTTTTGAAACTTGAACGTCTTCCTCTCCTCCCAACGCTTTGGTCAGCAAACTGTGTTTTCTTCAGGCAGCGCGGGGTGTCCTTCATCTTACGCCGTTATTAGTATAGCGCGTGGGCTGTCAAGAAAATAAGAAAATAGAAGCCTTTCGCTACTGAATTTAGACGGGCGTCACGGTGTTTGCACTTCGGAAGCGAAGACGGACAGTGGTGACCGATGCCCTGCGCCCAGAAAAATATCTGGTCTTGAACAAGCTATGACGTCGATAAATGTTGCTGCTTCAGCTTGGCTGTACGCGTATCTGCGTAATTTTCTTATTAGTCATATTTTGTTAATCATATATTTGCACGATGGCATAGGAACACGCAGTTTCTATATTAAACGACGAAAGGGGCAGTGGGGAAGCAAGTGCTTACGGGTTTAATAAATACTTTTCTGAAAAGTTCACTTCACTAATGAATCCCCTCTTCGGGATATGCACAAGGGCACTTATTCAGCTACCGCCCACCCTTGGTAAATGGGCCCTGACCCACCCCTCGGGCTTGGTGAAATAACACAGTCCGCGGCTGTTCACACGCTGTTGTGAACATCTCAGCCAAGCTTTGCTGTCGTACGCGGTACGCGGAGCTCGCAAGGAGATCGCGAAGTCACCTTTCTCTCAAGCGCTCTCTTTTCAACAGAAGGTTCCTGTCCTCACTCTCTTCGGGACGCACTATTTCGTCATCGGACGCTTGATTTTGTCAATCCCTTAGACGGATGCTATTGGCCGATAGCTGACATAAAGCTGCGATCTGCTACACGGCGTAGTTACCGCGGCCTCCACGGGGTGCCACCACGAGTCCGCTGGCTAAGCGCACTGCAGGTCACTGAGGATAAGCGCGCTTGGCTTATGTTTAGCGCGTCGTAGGCACTAAAGGCGGAAGTCGTGGCGTCTACGTTAAGATTCCAAATCAAATTTCAACTGCGCGCAAGGGTGAAATTTAGAAGGCGAAGCATTATGGGCACGCTCCACCGTGCCGTATCCTTCGCAGTGCAAGGCATTGAAGAAAGAACGGGAGCACAGTGGAGGCCGTGTTTGACTGTCAATAACACCACTGCTGCTGAACCCATTGAAGTACTTTTCGCGGCAAAGTATTTCTGAAACAGCCTATTTTCACTTCCATTGCCTTTCTTCACTTCGATAAAAAGTGGTTCAGGGCCCCTCTAATTGATGACTATAAGCGTACCAAGTGTAGCCCGTGCTATTGAGCGGCGATCGCTTGACTCTAGCTCTGGTTCTGTTGGTGTTAACGCTACACTTGTAAACTTTTCAGCTCATGTTTCGGTAATTTCCCTGACACTCATCTTTCAGTACTCAAACGAAAGTGGGCGCATTCCCGATAAATGGAAAATGACTCGTGTCACTCCCATATTTAGATCCGGTGGTAACACGGGTCCTTACAGTCCCCGTCCGATATCATTGACCTGTATTTGTTCCATACTTTGTGTCTCATCTAAATGCGAACAATTCACTTTTAGAGAACCAGCATTGCTTCAGACGTGAGAAATCTTCAGACAGATTCAGACGTGAGAGATGAGAAAAACGAGGCACATTTGTTCGAACTGGTTAGAAACCTTCAGCGCTATAGCGTAAAGCTATTCCAGAATGTTTCTATTCCACTTCTGCGATCAGCCCTACATGTGTGGTCAGAAATTTTTCGGGCTAACCCCGCTTGGCCTGTCTGTCATGCGACATCACGAAAACTGTGAAAACTCCCCATCTGATATGACGTGTGCACACTGATTATGTATTATATGACCGAAGAAAAGAAAAATAATCAATTCTGATTCCACCCATTTTTCTCCATTAGCCCTTCGCCTTTGAGCAAAAGATTTTCGGGCTGCGCCTACTTCGGCTTTCTTTCACGCAACCTCCCAAAACCGCGAAAACTAACCACGTCAAAGTGACGTGTACGTATTAAAGATCAATTAATATGCAAAAAGAAACTGAACTTTTCTTCGGAGTAGCCAGAGACTGCCTCGTTCCGAAAGGAATAGAAGACCTCCGCCTATCCATCGCTCTTAAAGCTGCGGAAGAGAACGAATCGGTTTGCGTATAATGATTTTTCTTTGCGAGGCAGCATAACGCCGCCGAGTCCTTTCGACACGTATACGACATCGCTCTGCCAACTATTATTCGCTGAGAATGTGTTTTAGCGGCGTTTTCTTCAAACAGCCGCCGCGATTTTCGACCAGCCACCGCAAGCTAAGCAACGAAAAGCGAGCGAATCCTGCCAATGCCAGCACAACCTTCCTCATCCGGTTATGTACTTTCACTGTACTTTGGTACTGTTATGTACTTTCGGCCCCATGGAAACCCTCTCCATTTATGCGTACTGCTCACCTCTTGTTTGCCAATGAGATAATAAAAACATGTCAAAGAAGGCAATGCTATTTGATTAAAAATCAAACAAAAGTTCCTGACCCTAAACAAGGAGAGTGTTAGATCAGACAGTTCAAACAACGCTGCAGGTCACCACAGCGTTGTTGACGTCAGGACGTTGGAATAGGTTTACATTATAGGGCATCTTCATGACTACCAACATGACAACGCAGACGGAATAACCAACTGCATAATTCACATCTTATCGCTTCCAGCTAGGTGTTATTTCATAAGTGCCACAGGCATCAGTTCTGGGTCCTTGTTCTTTCTTATATATGTAATTAAAACAAAATAAATAACATACGTTCCAAAGGGATATTTTGCCGACGACTGCATCATATACAGGGAGATATTGCAAATCCCGAGAACGAAACTAACAAGCTGACATGGCGCAACTTTGTATAACTGGTGTCAGCTCTGGCATACGGGAAGAAGATAGCTGAAACAAAACTTATTGCATTTTCTACTTTGCATTATACTCATCTACGCGTTTACACACACACACACACACACACACACGAGAAAGAAAGAAACAGAAAAATGAAGAAACGTCATATAGTGAGTGCGATTTTTTAAATACCTAGACGTTTGTTCAACAACAGATCGAACGGATACACACATAGAATACATAACAAATAACGCATTTATGAGGCTAGGACTATTGTTAAAGGTTATCTTTATCCTGTTAACCAAGAAACAAAATTTCACGCGTACTCGTCTTTTTCTAGGCCTATGGTTTAATTAATACACGTCGATAATATGGCGTCCAAGTAACATTAATTTTTAGAAACACGTCGAGTCACTAGAGAATATGGCGGCAAAGTTTATTCTTCCTTCATATTGATTTCATATAAGCGTGTCATTTGTAAAACACACCATCAACGTTCCCGGCCTCAACCCTCGAAGTCTGTATTGAAGCATAACATTCTTTAATTTCTTGTATACCGCGGTGAGAACACATTTGAAACAAATTGCGGGTTGCCAGCACATCACATTTCGTCCCGACGTGATCATGAACACAAAGTTCTTGCTGGCACGTTAAAAAAATTATTGCACATTTTTTGGACTATCCATAGATGAATGAAACGTTTGACGCGGAAACGTTGACCCTTACACTGAAGCGGCTATTTTTCAAAGGGGCCTTTTAGCCCACCTTCTGCACGGATAACCGCTCTGTTTTTTTTAATGCTTCTTTATAACTGTATAACCTTTCTTTTGTCTCGTTGTTCCTGATTTACATAATTGTGCTTAATATTTTTAACGTCTTGTTGCCCTTCTTTATCATAATACTGTGTTCACCAATTACGCGAATAAAATCCCCGTTATTCTTTCAATATTTCTTTTTTCCATCATGTGCTTCTATATATGGTAGAATATTTCTGTTATGCCCCCACCCCCTTCTGTGTAATGCGCTCTATGTGGCATTTAGGGTGCCTAAATATATGTATTCAGTTTCAAGCATCACCACGAACCGTGCACTGCAGGGAGCCACCTATGTAAACATAAAAACTGAATATGCTTCTGTATAGTGCCCGTCAAAAGGAAAAAAAAAGGACAAGGAAAAAAATTGCCAGTACGATGTACTCCTGCATTCGGTAGATGTAGCACGAGTCAGTAACGTTCACATTGGGTTGTGTGCTTGCGTAAGAGCAAGAGCCCCGCGAAACTGCTGCAAGAAAGAAGCTGCGTACTTCACAACAGTAACAACCTGCCCGAGGTTTCTTTCAATGCGAAAATTCCGTTTGGGAAGCAATGCGTGGTTGTACGGTTAGCCGCTGTTCTTCGAAGGCATAACCCTAGGAATGTTCGGGTGTAGGTATACGTGCGAGGCAGTGAACTTGTGAATACTGATTGACATAGTGCGAAATACAACCTTGTTGTGTGCGCGCGTGCCTCACGCGAGCTTCTGAGCCCCTGACATTCAACGCACGCTGCTATACATCACAAAACTTGCTCTCATGCCCTTTCTTTCTTTGTTTCACTCTCTCTCTCTCTTTCCATTTTGTTCAGCCGCGAAGCCTGGTGCGACCACGAATGATCGTATAGGCCTGCCAGATCCGAAACAGCTACGGGAGCGGGTGCTCGATGCGTGCTTTGAGTTGGCGCGGGTAACTGTTTTGTAACCGCTGCTATATGGAGGACGTGCAGAACTTGCGTCGCGATGCTACGAACGGGGAGACAAATTCTCGCCTTGTTGCGAAAGGAAAAACGAGACGTTGCGCACGTTCCTTGCCGTCCACGACATATAGTATATATGCACCAAACCCGCGGCTTCAAACTTGGTCGAGGAGCCACGCTTGCAACACGACGTTCAGACAGCGCATGAAGTCGCTATACTACTGCCATGAAGACGGGCTTGCGCCCAAGTGACTAGCACTATGTAGTATGCAGTGTGCGTCACTGACTCGCGCTTTACCGCTTCAAAAATGAATGGACGGCTGTTGGAGACGTAACCAGTGATCGAAGTTTTTTGTGCATGAAATTCATTTCTTTGGCCATGCTCGCCTTTCGAGGACGCCCTGCATTTGAGGGCGCCCAATGTGCGCGTGACTTTTGCGTATGTAGTATCGCGCGCGAGCGGTTCTAAACAAAGAGGCATCTGCGGCACTGTCCTGTAATAATATAGAACCAAGTTCTTTCTAGACGCTAGCCCTTAGCGTCATGACTTTTTGTCGCACAGTATAGGCGTCCTCGCTTGCGAAACTTCGACGACATTAAAACTTAGCCAAGCGGACGGAACTTGGCAATAACTTTCTGCTGGCAGATTACGCGGTTTGTGTGCTGAAGCAAAATGCACTTATCTGCTCGCACGTAGTTGGCCGGAAATTCCCGCTGATATTCGGACAGACCCGACAGTGTCAAGCGCGTTGGGCCAAAATCGCGCTTATAATTGGGCAGCTGTCTTTTGGGCGATTCATAGTAAGGACCGAATGGTAAACGCTGTGCTCGAATCAGGTGAGATCTCACCCGTCGCAAACAAGTAACCTGCTTGCCCGAAGGATAAACAGGACGCCCCGGAAAGCGTTTGTCAACCGCTCACTAATGGGCCGATTTGGGTCATCCACTTCCGCCGAACCGCTATCACAACGACGCCAATTAGCGCCGTCCACCACTAAGCCGCTGACTTTTGTCGACCTGGCTCTAGTGTGATGGGGCTAGACATCTTGCCGTTCGTAAATCGAATTCGCAAGGGAGTGTCCCGATTTTACCACGGTTTGCGTCTTCCAGTGTTGGCCCAGTTACCCCGCCTTCCAATGTGTGCACATCGATGTTGCCCGTATCGAAGTCTGGACAGCACTTTGGCAGAGAATCATGCCCATTGGAAACATTTCGAGGCAGCAGTCCGACATTATTGTATTCTTCTTCTGTTAGGTTGTTAAGAACTGCAGCAGTCGAAAGCCTGTTGGAGAGTTTGTAATGCGCCGTCTGGCATCATCGCGTTGCTGCTTTCGCAGTTCGGCTTCTTCGACCCGCTTTAGACTCTTAACTGCGGCTTCGTACGCTTGTATACTGGGGTCAGACTCGCGTCAACGACGTTTCTCTTCGAGTTCACGTTGCAGCCTGTCGGCAGGGGATGGAAACGCACGCTGTTCTGTGTGTTGTATTGGTGATTTCAATGAATATATGCACTGTTAGCTTCACTTTGCGGAGCGCCTGTAGGCTCAGCATTATGAGGGTATGAGCCACTGCATATTTTGCTTGGTTACTTGGGTATGAGCTATTGCTTGCGGGTGTATGAGACAGTGAGGAGGTCGTGCTATTTTTTTTCACCACTCTATTAGACGCCACGTTTCTGCACGTTGCATGCGTTATTCTAATTAACGTGTGCACTGTACGCTTTACTTCGATGAGTGGATGTAGCTTCTCCATGACGAGAGGGATAAGCCATTGCAGTTCTTGCTTGCTTAGGGGGGTATGAGCCATTGCTGATGATGTTAGTGTTTGTACAATTGGACCGGAGGACGCGTTTTTTTCAAGGGCGTCGGGGGTATGTGCCATTTAAGGCTCTCGCTTTAAAAAGTATACAGTCATTGCATTCTAGCGGTGCTAACATATGGGGCAGAAGCTTGGAAGTTAAAATAGAAGCCCTAGAACAAGTTCAGGACCACGCAAATAGCGATGGATTGAGAAATGTTCAGCTTAAAGTTAAGAGAAAGGAAGAGAGCGGTGTGGATAAGAGAGCAAGTGGGGATAGCCAATATTATAGCTGACATTAAGCGGGAAAAAAAAATGGATCTGATCAGGCCATATTATGCGTAGGGCAGATAACCTGGTGGACCATTGTAGTCACAGAATGGATGCCAAGGGACGGGAAGTGCAGTCAAGGACGGCAGAAAATTAGGTGAGGTGATGAAATTAGGAAATTTTCAGTTGCAAGTTGGAATCAGGGCAAGACGGGGGTAATTAGAGATCGCTGGAAGCGGCCTTCGCCCTGCAGTGCACATAAAAATAGGCCGAAGTCAGAGAAGGTAATAATAATAATAATAATAATAATAATAATAATAATAATAATAAGAAGAAGAAGAAGAAGTAGAAGAAGAATGGCGATGATGATGATGCAATAACGCCTCAGCTCTGTATGTATAATAATGCCTCGGAACTGTCATCAATATGCGCATTAATATTACTGCACGCGAGGTCTGGCGCTGCACCTATGGCCAAAGCGTGTTACACCAAGCGAGGTCACACTAAAGAAAGAAAATTTAGCCCAGCATATAACGCCCTCATTGATAAATTGAAAAGAAAGCATTGCCACCTGACCGCAATCACCCACAGCTTGACTGTCGCGCCAGCCGAGACGCGCAGACGCTCATGTCTGACGCTGAAGCGATAAATCGCTTCAGCCATTTGTACACGACACAAGCCGTGCGCAGGTTACGCCTCGGGATTGTGTCACTGGCAGAAGCCGGGCGATAATTTTGGCGGCAGGTAACGACTTCGCGGGCGAGGGTTGCGGGGTAGGCAGCGAGGCAGGTCTTGCGCTTTTCGTTACGCACCCGTTTGCGCTTGGCGGCTCGAGAGACTCCAAAATAGCAATTCACAACGCGTAGCGGCACCTCTTGATGTCCTTAGATGTCCTTTTGGGACATCTAAATTCACGAGTAGAGCGCTTTTGTTATAGTCTCCGGTAATTGAACGGCACACACACACACACACACACAAAAAAAAAACAAGGACATAAGGGAAGCAGGATGAGGGCTGAGCCCTCACCTTCGTCCCTATGATTTCTTTCACACCTTTTGTTCCGTTCACTTACTAATATGTGTCACCAACAAAACTGCTCTGGTTTTGCTGCCGTAGGCGGCTTCAGCCGCCCACAGCTGAAAACATGGCGCGCTTACCTGATTGACCAGCGCGCCGCGGTACTTCTCAGTATATGGCGCTACAGTGTCAAGATTGAATTCATGCTTAAATAAATGTTTACAATTAAACGACTAGCCAAGGTACACTTAACATGTTTTTCTCGTGCCTCTAATGTTAAGGCACACGACACTCCTTATGCAAAAAACGCGTTACCAATCCAATCAAGGAGAAGAATATCTGGCAGTACGCGTAGTCAGTTAATTGCGTGTATTTAGGTGCCTTCCTTCGTGTAGAATGAAGAGCGAAGGACTGTGCAAATCGCAGGTCCCCACTCCTGACTTTAGGCTCACTTGTTGAAGGTGCTGCGGCGGATGCTGAACGCACACACAGCGAACATTGCTGCACTGACGCTAACATCGGGGCCGTACTAGTTTTCCAAACTTCGGGCAACTGGTTTCTTTTCTTTTTTTCCGGAATTAGGAGTTGAAACATGCGTAAAAGAGCGCAACTACTGCGAGAAATTGCGTACACGTTTGAGAAAGGACAAGTGTTACTTCCTTCTAAAACAGGAGCACGCGCTTACGCTCCCATGGAAGCAGTAGATCTGGACAAAGGAAGGTTTTTTTAGGACGGTGTTCGCGAGGAGTCCCGTGAGATAATTACGGACATTCTGACAAGCTCGCGAAGCATATCGTTATTCACTCGGTACGAGCACGAAGTGTTTTTTCTTTGTTTACTTTTAGACATCACAAGCATGACAATGAATCTCCTTTCTGCGGAAGAAGAAGACCGCTCAGTTCTTTTTCCAGCCCTCGTACAAGTCCCATCGCAATTGCGTCCGGCGAATCAGTATAACCCTAATACCTTTGAGCTGCCAGCTTTTCGAAAAAAAGAAAGAAAGGATTTTCTATGACAGCCGCCACTTGCGAAGTTTCCCTAGAACAAGAGGCACGCGATGTACGCGCGGTAATAACGTTTTCGCATGAAAGCCACGCTCGACGAAACTGTCCAGTACCATCGAGTTTTTTTTTTTTTTTTCACGCGACGAAAGGAAACAGCACGAACTCGCAAGGCGCCAAGTGCGCAGTGCAGTCGACTACCCTTGCGACTCAAGGCCACAGAATAGAGAACCCGACGCCTGCAGACGCGCGTGGGCGCTTCTTGGAGTGAAGAGATAGCAGGATGGCGGCGGGGGCTCAACAGTTTTCACGGACCAACGAGCACGCCGTCCGAAGGACGTTCTACCTATAGGAGTCCTACCTATTAGGACTGCGCGTGGACGTCCCCCAGGCTGATATATACCGGCAGTGTAAACAACGCAGCCAGGGCGCAGGGAAAGGTGTTCCATTTGGCGCGATGCGTATTGCCTCTTGTTCCTTGCCCGAGAAATAGATTTGCGGATGGCGGCGTCTTTCATTTCTCGCGGCGCACATTCTGTTTTTTGGTCTCATTGTCCTCCGGGTTGGACGCCGAAGTGGTTCAGGAGCACTAAGGTAATGATATTGTCCGCAGCTGCGCGGTCATCGCGGCAAATGCCGTCCGGGGTTTACAGCGGTCCGATGGGAGCCCTGATGGCGGGCGGCCTTATTAAAGGTAAGGGAGCCGCCGCAGACGTGACTCGGGAAATGTAGTTCGTAAGCGGAAATACATGTTGTTTAAAAGTTCTCGTTATTGTTCGTGGCATCGAGATTTATTGCAATAGTTGCTTTTTTTTTCCCTGCAGGGTAGGAACGAACACGTGGGAACGGGAAACGTAAAATTTTACTGTGTCAGATAAGGAAAAAGAACACTTCCAAGGTTCTCAACAAACAAGCTCAGAAATTGCTTCTGGTTTTTTTACCCCGTGAACCTTGTAGAAATCGTTTAACTCACAGTGATCGCAGTCTTGATGAGATTACAGAAATTTTGCAGTTGGCGGTTCCCGTCTACAGCGTGTGCTGCGGACACAAAACTGAAATGAATCTGTTTTAATGGAGATAAGATAGCGAAGGTGTCAGACGATAGAGCTGATCTGATACAAAAGCAAGCCTAGGCTTGCTTTTGTTCTTGTTTGCTTTTGCTTTTGTGTTCGGAGCACATGCTGTTGACGCCGCACTTTTGGATGATGGATTAGCTCTATTTTACAGTGGGGTAGATGACTATCTCTTTCCTTTCAAGGTGAATCCTTCCCTGTTTCCAGGGCACAGGCTAGCAACAAAAAAAAGAAACGACAACAGAAAATCAGTGAGTGCAGAATTGATATGACATACTAATTATAGAAAGCGTATTGAGGAAAATTCCGTCCATTGGTCAGAGATTTATCCAAGAGTTTATCCAAGATTTATCCCCTCTTAAATAAAATCGTCATTATTACTTGAACAAAACTTCCTCAGCTTGTTATAAATTAATTTACCGTGCTTCTTTTGAAGGAACATGTGCTTTGCCGGCGATTTAACTTAGCTACATTGTAAGATCTTGTAAAAGGATTGACTTCAATTCAAGTTGTCTTTAACGTCAATTCGTTGCTAACAGGAAAAGGAAGTGTGGCGCTACGTGTAACCAATCCTTAACTACTTTCTTACGGTTGCAGTACTGCATCTTTGCCACAGCCCAAGTGGAAACTCTGTAAGTCCGATGAAAACTTTGTGACGAACTGTATTGTCGGGAATGATGTCAGGACACGCTGTGTCAACCATGGCTAAAGACTTTCAGCCTGACAGGCGTCAGACGTATTGCTCTAAATACAGCACTTGGACATTAGGAGCACTAGGCTCGTATTCACAGGAAGCTCGTACGCTAGAATTGTTCGTAAGAGAAGAATTCAGCCAATTCTGATGCTGGATATATCATTAGCGAAGGCGGCCGACCAATGAGTAGGATTACTTACGAATAAAATCTTCGTGGATTCCGCCCGTGGCCCCTGCTTATTCAAAAGTAAATGTCTGTCCTATGTTAAGTTCCTATTTTGGGAGTTCTCTTCCTGTCATATGGACTATGTTTACGTGTACTTTACTAAGGCAGAAGGTGAGTGAACGTTCTCAGTCTTTGGAGTACGAGCATTCACAAAGTTAGAGTTTAACATGGCGTAAGCGGTTACTTCTGAAAAAAGAAATCGGCAGAATGTTACACTCCTGTAACCCCTCAAGGCGAAGGCCTGCTGCACACGTGGTAATGCATTAAGTTATCTGATGCGGGAGGGGGGGGGGTGGTGGTGCTGGACTTCTTGCAAGACATAATGAGCTGCAGTATGAAGTAAACGTATTGCGTTGTAGGTCGCTTTCCCCAACGACCCATGCGAGAACCTAATTCACTATATAAAGGTTATTTTGCTCTTTCTTTGATTTTTCCTTTCTTTCTTTCTTTCTTTCTTTCTTTCTTTCTTTGGTGGTGGTGGTGGTGGTGGTGAATTGTAGCAACAGGCGGGTTTAGCCTGGCGAACAAGGCCGGCAATTGCTCCGCCTGAGCGTCTCGCACAATACCGCTGAAGGGTTTCACCATATGTCCATCAAACCAGTCTCTCTTAAGAAATCGATGAGGAGACGTAAAGTTTCTTTGCGCGCTATAACTGATCCCTCGGGAAATATAAGGTGTTGCAGGCGCGCATGCGGAAGGTCCTTGTTTTGCAGATTCTTCAGGAGAGTGTCTCTTTCATCTTGGAATTGCTGGCAGGACCACAAAAAGTGCTCAATGTCTCCTGTCTCGTTGCATGCCGTACAGTTCGGAGAATTGATTCGCCCCGTTTTAAATTCTTTCTTTCTTTCTTTCTTTCTTTCTTTTGTGTCTTCATTGATATTTAGCCATTGCATCTTTGCTTGTTGACGGGGGTGTGTACCATTCCACATTGCTATTCTTTTTTTTTCGTGTATGAGTCGTTGCTGATGATATCTTTTTGTACCACTCGTCAAAATTTTTTGAAACCACTTGACTTTATGATGCGAATTTTTTAAGCACTCGACTAGACTCGCCTTTTTTCGGGTTTGAGCCATTGCAACCTGTCACTTAAAGCTTTCGTCTTAAATGTAGTAGCGGCTAGCACTTGGATTGTTCTCAGAAGCTTAGCAGACAAAGCAGTTAGTCTGCCCAAGCGTGCCTAGACAAGATCTACACAAGACATTTACTTTACGTAAAGATGCCATAAAGCATTTACACTTATAACATCAACTCAAACACTCAAACAAAGCCTTCAGCAGTGGCAGTGTCAATTCTTGTCATTGCATCGGGCAAGAAGTGAGCTTCCTGATTAAGAAAGTTTGTTCAGTTTGAGACGTTCGCTTTTAGTTTGTTATAAGTGTTAGTCAAATCCAAATAACTTGCGGGACAAAAAACAAAAAAAAAGTCACGGGAATGAAAGCGGTGGTTACACGCGATCGTCTCCCATTTTCCGAATTCATCTCGTCACAAAGGAATGAACGAACGAGAGCGGAAGCGCTGCCCGACACCACGGTGCAGCCGCAAAACTCGCGCCCGCCTCATCCGTTATGCCAGCGCTCGTCTCTTAATCGCTCGGCGGGCGCTGTTCTCTACGCCACCCATTCGATTTGTTTGCTCATCCTTCGGCCATTAGAGAGTGCTCGGGGAGGAACACGTTTATTATAGTTCTGACTCGCCATTTAAGGCTCTCTCAGCGAACCCCTGATTTACACGACAAAAGGAAAGTCTTCTTTGATGCAAATCCAAGACGCAACGGCACTTGAACACCTCCTTGGTCGTTCCACGGCTGTTATTAAGGACAGCTAGACGCGTGGAGTCTGAATACCGAGTGCGAAGTCGAAACCAACGTTGGCGCCAACCGAAGAGAATTCAGACAGCAGAGTCTGGCGAAGGGGAACTTGGGAACGTTTTTCTTCTTGCTTCTTCAGGAGTTGTCATAATGTAAGCAAGCACTGCATTTAGCTCACGTACTTATACCAGAGATCTTTCTTTTGACTTCGTTTTTTTTTTACTTCGTATTCTGATGATCTGTTTAACTGTAGTTTAATGAAGCCCACGTTTGTCTCCTTATTGAAGAACATTTGGTTCGTAATACTCTGTTCATTCTTTCTCATTCATAGCTGGTTGTTACAGCTGATCTGCGGGCGTAGTTTAAACGTAACCATGCGTAGTTTGGCAGAGTACATGAGTGCGGTAAGGTTCTTTCAGGGGCAACATTAAGGATATGCCATACTTGCTATCTTGGAAACAAATGAACCATTCTCTCACAGTATCAGGCAACGCAGTTCCGACCACCCATTGCTTTAATCGGAGCCGAGATACGTCCTCGCGTGTGTGTGTGCATAAACTCCAGCAGCGATGGTGAGCCTAGTTTGCGTGCGTATGTGCTCTGCAACTGCATGAGATATGGCATTACCAGACGGCCACTGTTCGCCTGGAAATTTCACGCACTCTCGCGTGCTTAGCACAACACTCGTTGCGAGCTCTCAGCATACATTTTGCTATTCCAGCGACAACTTACGGAAGCGTGAACCTGTGCGCCGTGATAATGTTTCATCTTGTGTATTGGCAGCCAGGTGTGCTGCGACGAGCACTATTTCACAAAGAGAGTGGCGCAAAGCTAATCTCTTATCATCTTGCTTTCATTCGTCGCCTTTCTATTGGGCTTGCTTCTGGGCGTTGTTCACATGTCGAGCTGGGTAACCGTACGGTTCCCCGTTATAATACTGGAGGCACACCCGTCTAGAGGGCAACGCGCCCACCATTGCATTTGCAGGCGAGAAAATTTCAAGTTATTCAGGTGTTTGACAGCGATTTCCTCCGATGCTGAGAGATTCCTCTACGCAGAACAGCACGTGCCAGGAGAAACACAGAAGAATCGTATACCGCCCAGCCTGACCTAGTACCTTTAGTGCCACTTAGTTGTCTACGCAGAGTCGTGACAGACTATGAGTAATGCCCTGACTCTGGGCAGGCAGAGTATAGATATCCCTGCCTATCCCATTTCCGCAAGTAAGGTGTAAGCACAGGCTGCCTCATGTTACATGTTGATGATGCTCATTGCTGCACTTCGTCGCTGGGAAGGCGTAATTACCTACCTCCATCGCATTACTTTCATATCATGTACGACTTTCTCTTCCTCTTCTGGTTACCATAACCGCAGCTTTTATAGCTAGCGTGGTGTGTTGTTCAATTAATTTTGTTGCATCACACTTCCTATTCGGCACGATGATGCCATTGCGCCTCTAAAGCACAGCTACATGGTTAAAACACGTTGGCGGGCTAGTTGGTTAGAATTCATGGTAGAGTGTATTAGCGCGACTGAACGAGGACGTAGAAAGAAACAGACACACGGACACAGCGCTTCGTCTTCGAAGCGCTGTGTCTGTGTATCTGTTTCTTTCTACGTCTTCGTTCAGTCGCGCTAATACACTCTACCACAGCTACACGGGACATATTTGTAACGCATGTCTTCTGTGACATCGCCATGCGTCGGTGCGTCCTTGGGCACACTGATGTTTCGCCACTCGTTGTCGAGGGCCCTCCGAAAAAACAAAAGGAGCGGTCGACTGCCAAACGTTATTGTCATTTCGGCCTAAGCTTTTTTTTTTTTTTTTGAATACGCGAATTTCACCATCATTTTAGACCGAGGCTCTCCGAGCCTTTGAGCCTGCAGACAGTCTGCAAGAAAAACACTATCGCTCTCACGTTTTTTTTTTTTTTTTTTTTTTTTGTGCAGCGTTGAATTCCAATAAGTTAACCGTTGGCCATGGCTTTTTTCAGTCAGCCAACTAAACTCCAGTTTAGTTGTGCTTGATTGCAATATGAGCAACGTGCAGTCGCGTCACTTCTCATTCATTCAAACTTCGCGACTAGAAAAAATCGTCCTCTGTTTACATAGCATTCGCGTGTTGAAAGCAATATGAAAGATCGTAACTGCGTCAGCTGAAAAAGCGACAATTGCCGAATGCGGCGTGTTTCGATCCGTGCAGTCCGCAGTAATGATTCTTTGATGACCCGAAAGAAACTGAAGACGGGAGGACGCCCCAAACGGCCTCCTTTCAATGCAAGCGCATCAACTTCATCTATCTCGGGCTCTCATTGAGGCTCTAAAGAACTTTACCACCACATAACGGCAAGTTATATAGACACAACCACACAGACACACACACACGCAAAAGGAACTAAGAATTCTAGTTCTGTCTTACTGAATATAAAGCTCAAAGAGATGCTAGTGGAATTTATTCTATAAGAAAACGATGATAATGAGGTACATAGCTTCGGGAGAAACGACTAAGCGTCGCTAGCTGTCTGGAAGGAATGGCCTCTCGCCGATGAAGAACGCACGTGGCTCCTGCGTTACCATTTGTAACATGACGAGAAACAAAAACTAAAATAAAAGGCGACATACTTAAAGAATGGCTGGCGCTATCGAGGTGCCTTCAAATTTGTTGCATAGACTGTACGTCCTCATTTAAAAAGGTGCAGCTACCGCCTTGCGTGACTTTAGCAGGCTTCGTGGTTGTGTTGTAGGATGCCACTCCAACCCTACAGCTGATGATTATTCGGCAGAGAGGGAGAACACCCACCACAGCACGCGTGGCACCCGATTGTATATAGCAGCCCATCGTGATAACTTTGCCCTGATGCGTGCAGTTCGTATATTATGCTAAAGTACTTGGCGTCATGCCCTAGAGAAAAAAAATGGCCATAGAGGTGTTTGATGGTATATTAAGCGCCAGTTTTCAGAAATTCTTACGCCAGAGAGAGGGGGAACGGTTTGTGCAAACGTAATTGTTTAAAGCAAATTAAAAATTCTAAATAAACACAGGGTCTGGGCGAAGGGGAGAATTCAGTGGGACGCAAGGTCAACAGTAGCTTAATTAGACGCCCCTTGCAGTGATAATGGGACAGATTTGGGCTTCTAGCTGCCACACAGTCGACATATAATACATGATGTAGCCCGAGTAGAAAGTTTATGTTGGTTAGATTAGGTCATCTTTTAACAAAAATCATGGAAATTTGTATGTGTAAAAGTCAGCAATTTAGGCTCGAGTTAACAGCTATTTCGCACTAGTTAGAGATGCTACTCGGATTGCCCGACGCAGTGCCTGATTATCCAGTTCAACACATACTTCACTCGCGTTGCCGCTACTTTCAGCGAAGGTCAAGGCTCCTCTAGTGTGTTCCTTTAGCCAGCGTAACACAGGCAGCAGTAGCGACTGCAGCAACTAAAAGGCTGCTGCTTAGATATAGGACACGCGTCTGTGACTTGTTGACGTGACGCAGCACTCACTCAGCAACTCTTTCGCAGAAGGTATTCTGCGACGATCGCTTTCGGCGACAGAATCGCCGTCAGCGACGCGCTGATTGGCCGGTTGACCAAAATAGGTTGATCTAGTGCTCAACCAACCAATCAGCTCATGCGATTTTGCTCAACCAGCAAATCAGCTCGCGCCTGGCGGCCGAGGAGTGGCCAAGGCGACAAGCATCGCCAAAGTGCATCGTCGCAGAATACGTCCCCTGTTAACTAGCAGGTGTCTCACAACGCTAGCATAGTTGGGATCGCCGCCAGTGACTTTGCAGGCGTCACATCCCGATGGCGCACAAGATGAGATCGACGGTAAAAAAGAGAAATCATGGAGTTTTACGTGGCAAAACCACTTTCTGATTACGAGGCACGCCGTAGTGGCGGACTCCGGAAATTTGGCCCACCTGAGGTTGTTTAACGTGCACCTAAATCTAAGTACGCGGGTGTTTTTGCATTTCGCCCTTATAGAAGTCCGGCCGCCATGGCCGGAATTCGATCCCGCGACCTCGTGCTTAGCAGCCCAACGCCACAGCCACTCAGTAACCACGGCGAATTCGACGGGTAACCATCGGCGTTCCACTGAAATATTAGATGGCGTTAGCGTCAAGTTTACTGCTCAGACCAGAGCCTAATGCTTACGTCTGCAGCGGAAAGCAGAGCGCTGTCCTGGCTCCGCTACCGAGTTGATTCAGTGGAGCGTCGACCCTCCGTCCACTTCGCTTTATCGTTTTTTGCAGCCAAACACACTCCGTGTTTCTGGAGACCCTCGCAGGCGAGCGTCGCATGCGCCGTTGAAAGCGTGACAGCACGACAACATCAACGTCAACGGCGTCGGCTGAAATGCGCCTCGAGCGTCCGTGCAATCGCTATCGCAATAAACCAGCGTCACACAACCGCACGTTCGCTGCTCGGCATTTTGTAGTTAGCTAATTGCGCAAGAATGCACTCGTAGGCCGCTGATTACTTCGAGTGCTCCTCTATAGACATGCTCTCACAGAGCTGTGTCTACAGCCAGATTTCTTTAGTCTCTCTCTCTCTCTCTCTCTCTCTCTCCCTTCTCTTCTCTCGCTTGTTTGCGAAGCGGACGTTAGACCAATGCATTCGACGTGACTACAACACTTCTCCCGCCGATAGCTGACTCGGCCTCCCTTAACCGCCATCCCTTCTCCACCGTACAGCATGAAAGCACAAACAAGTGGAATAAACCAGTTACCAACCAACCCGCAGAGAACAATCGTAAATGGCTGTTACGCCGCCTCGTTATACCCCGTGTGACGTTCGCTAAGGCGCGGAAATAACGCCTCCCTCGGCGATGGAAACGTTACTTTCCGCTCTCTCTTTTCATTTCGCGCCGCGTATCCGGTGTTGGCAGTTGGGCTCGAAACCCGCAAGAGCGTGCTGGGAACAATCCCGAACGGGTGGTAGGGAACCGTCGTTTGCGCGACATATCCAAAGTGTACACTTCTCTCAAGGTCCCCGAGTAGAAGCCGTTCCTCTGCATACGTAAGCGCTTCGGTCTCTGGCGCGTCGCAAAAATAAAATGGGAAGGGTCAACCAGACAACACGCAATGTCGCTTCCCTCTTCGCTTCATGAAAAAAGAAAAGAATCATGAAGAAGCATGAAATACGAACACCACAACCACGAAATAATTAAATAACGCAAAAATAAATAAGCAAACAGGCAGTGCAATCTCTGGAAATCCTGTTTGCGGATGTGCTCCTTTCTCAAACTCGGTTCCCTTGACAGTCTTTTAACTCGAGCGCGTGCAGGAAATGTCCCCCTTTCTTTCTTTACCTATCTCTAACGCTCTTTTTCGTTTTCTTTTTCTTTTTGCCTGCGCCCTACCGCACGACTTTGTTAGGCGACTTATTTCATGTTTCGACGATGCCATGATGATAGAACATTGTTCATACTGATTTTTCTCCATTACTATTTTTGTGTTTATTTTTCCTTGCTTGAACAACAAGCATTAAAAATGAAGCTATTAAAGAAGAAAGGAGCGAGCGCCTTCGCTACTACGGAATCTGGATCGAAGCTGTACAGACTGCTTTATATTTCCAGTGTTAGATTTGAGTATATTTCTTCTCTGTTGTTTAAGCTATCAGTCCGAGAAATGACCCCGTTTGCTTACACTCCATCGGAGTGCGCGCGTGGCAACGATGTTTGCAAGGCAAATGTGTTGGACGTTGCGTCTGCTATGGTTGCTGAGGTGAAAACAGGCGTCTTGACCACGCTGTTATATTTCAACCTTTCGGACTTGAACCATGAATAACAGCCAGAAGACTCGCAAACATTCTGGAAACATTCGACCCCTAAACGCGTACGCGTAAGCGTACAAACGCGTACATCAATACCATTGGACGTGAGCGGCGTTGTTGTTGTTATTTTTCGAGTAGCATAATTAGCTCACAAATATGCCGGAACACGATCGCAGTTTTCCAGGCTAGCGCTCTGAGTAGCTATTTACGCAGTCGAAATGTTAGCCTTGCATTAATTAAACAGATATTTCGAGCAGTATAAGCTTTGTTAAAGAGCCCGTTAATTACGAAAGCTTGACAGTTGGCTGAAAGATAGCGCGTTTCCAGGAAAAAGAAAAAAAGCTTCTTAGTAAGCATCTCAATTTTTTTAATTAGTTGCTTCAGCAGAATGACTCTTTCGCAGCGTTTTCGAGTTCTCTTTAAATAAATATTAAAACAAGGCAACAAAGCGTGACTATAGATGCTATGCTTCTTGGGTTGTGGTAGGGGCTAAATTAAAAAAAAAGTTAGGAAGTATTTAGATTTAAATGTGCGATAAAAAGAAGTCAGGTGGTCAAAATTTATTCCGTGGCTTACATTTGGACGCTCTTCATACTGGCCTTTATGTACAGCGTAGTTTCGTGACCGAAAGCCCAGTCATCATTTCTTCATTGAAGAAATCCCGAGCATTCTAAGATTGTCTCTACCAGCCAAGTATTCCACAATGGCAGTGTAGCTACACAATCTTGGCGAGTCCTAGCTAGACATTCAAAATAGGCTAAAACAACTTCCTGCGTGACGCGGTGTTGAACCTATTTATGTAGATTTTATTACTGCGGCTTAACGTAGCATACTTACAATGAGAAGAAAAAAAAATACTAACCTAAATGCGGACGATACACCAAGCAGCGCTTGGCCTGCGGTTGTTTCTGTGTTGGGGTACAGGTACAGGTCGTACAGTTCCATCTTGACAATATATTGGCATCGTTGCTGCGACATGATGCTGAGCGCTCAGTTTCTGGTTCAATTTGTGATCGAGATGGCCAGGTCTCTTCGTATTGGTATTACAAAAGCACCTGCGTGTGGAGGGTTTCATGAAATCGCCAGTGCAATGTAGCAGACCGCGATGACACTGGGCCGCTTCAACACGAGGTGGCATGTTAGATTCCTTGAAGCTTCGGCTGGCATTTTATTGAAACCGAAAAAAAAAAAGAGCGCCTGTGTTTCGATGTTTCGGCGTGAGCTTGTTACGCCATGAGGTAACAATTAACCCACAGTGCCGTGCTGCAGCCTGTCAGCTCTCAGGCGCAGTATTGGGACGGAAAACTTTATATGTTGCTATCGCTGCATTTGGCGGGAAGCGCGTAGTACAGGAGATCGAGTTTAACTCTTCGTCGTCCTGTAGTACAGCGTCTCTATAGATTACGTGTAGGTCTGCCACGCAAATGAGCACAGATCGGCAGACCAGATTAGTTTACCTTGGCGCCGTCGCATCAGCTTCGGGACCTTCGCATTCCTTCAGATAGCGCAGGAAGAAACGAGACCTTCCTTTCCCCGTAGCGTGAACGGCCACATGCAAAGCGCCACGAAACCTTTTACCACTCGCCGAACCTTTAGGTTTCTGACATTAACAGGGTCAGCAGGTAAAGCGGGCACACTTTCTTTCTTATTGCACCGGGCGTCGCATCGATTTCAACTTTGGGGCGCAGGGCGAAGAACGACGAAGGCACGCTTGTCGGCCCACGGGTGCCGACCCTGAAACTAAACACTCCCGGCCTGGCAAAGTGAAAGCACGCGCACGTGCCTAGAGCACGAAGAAACGCCGACGGCGGGCGTCATCACAACTCGTGCCGCTGCGGGAGGCCCGCAATTAGCGCGAGGCCCGCCCGCTCTGTATATGCCGTGTGCCGCCACCTCCTCGAAGTTGCCTCCATAAAGCTGGCGCCTACAGGTATACCACGCGCCGCGCCAGCGTTCCAGGCGGCAGTCTTCTTCGTGTACGACGAGGAATCTGGTTACTCGGCGCTTTGTCCACGTCCCCGCACTGTTCCGAGGAAGGGAGGCCTAGCGAGCGCTTCTGGAAATGCGATGATGGGACAGGGACGCGAGAACGGGTTGGTCGTCACGCGAAAGCGGCTGTCGACGTCGTGCTCGCTTGTTTGCGCGAGAAAGGTGCTCGACGAATCCGCCTCGACGTGCCGCCTCCAGAACTTGGGAGACTTCTGCGTTCGCATACGTGGCGACCCGGTTCGTCGTAATTAACAGAGCGTATGCGTCATGTGGCATGAGGGATCCGAGTCACGTTATACCCACGCGCATTCCACCAGGCGCACGTGCCCTTAGCGACAGGGAACGGCCAAACTTTTTCTTTCGGTCAACCGCTGTCTGGTCTTCTCTCACTCTTGCTCACGCGTTTCCTTGGGATTCTTGCTGTGGACGTCGATGGTAGTCGTTCCTCTGTGACCTTCATCATTGTGCGATAATAGAGAGCAATCAGAGAAGCGGGAGCATTACAAGAAATGACCGTGAATTCTAGCTGTTCGCAGTTCGAAATAAAAACAAGAAATTGCCGAAGAACAAATTGCACAAACACCAACAGGGAACGATTGTCAAAAACAAGCGATGACCTTCTATTATGTCTGCTAAGCTGTCATTTTCTTTTTTTGTGGGCACACTAGGACACCCGTAGCAGTAGATCTGTCGGAACGCCATCGGTCGGCCCTGGACAATCATCCCCTGATGGTTTCTGCCCAATTTCGTTTTGCTATATATTGTCAGCGAGGTAGTCACATTCCGCACTGTATACTGTTTTATTTGTCGTTGTTTTTCAATCCATCGCTTCCTCATGTCCAGTGTGTTGAGGCTGTTATAATTTTGGTCGGTTACGTTCCCTCGCACCATTTTGCGTCTATTGTGGTCTCCTGGGTGCCGCCATTAACGACGTTGATGCGCCATCCTCACCTATAATGCCCAGCGACAGATAGTGTCGACTAAACGTACCTACCAAGGCGTATTTCGTCTAAACCCATTGCAAATATGTGATCGATGACGCCGCCAATCCTCGCAGTAAGTGTGCAAGAGGAGTTGGCGTGATCTGCCGTTAAAGCTGCTTCCATGCGCTTAGAAAACCACTGGTAAAAAACTTATAGGCCCCGTGCCCCCCCCCCCCCCCACCAAGAATAAACAACATCACGCTAACACACACACATGCACTTCCACACACCACCTCATAAGCTTGCGTAACATAGTGCGAGTTATTTGGTTCAAGTCATTGACGCACTTGCATTACAAGGCAGGCTATGCCAGCCGTTGCAATGGCAATGATGTTTCAAAACAACTTTGCAACATTTCGAAAAAGAACAAGATGGTAACAACAATGAAGGCTGGAGCGATTAGCGTGGCATCAGGCCTCGCGTTCCTGGTTAAATGAAATATGAGTTAAGGACTTCACGAAACACGCAGTGAACATGCACTAACGACAAACGGAAAAAAGAAGGAGCGCTTTCATATGAGAGACATTTGACATCGTTATGGGTGCAGCAAACAAAAGGTAAACCGATAGTTGTTGCACATGGAAGATCGTAAAACCAAAATACTGATACGGCGCAATTTACGAAACTTTGAAAAACTATATGCTCTGAACTTCCACGTGTAGTAGCATCATCTATCACGTTATAAACATTGTCCAAACAAAAGGGGTCTCTGGAGACAATAGTTGATCACTTCAAATCTTTATCCACCTGGAAAATTTTGTCTTGCTTGTGCTTCTATGACATGGTGTCGTATAATCTCATCAATAAGGTCATTTTGACTATTAGTACGGCATATTGTTATGGGGAGATCAAAGTTGGTGGCGCCCCTTCAGCAAAGAAGAGCTGCAGAGCGTTATCGTAACTTGAGTACGAAGGTACCGTGAATGCTATAGTGTAAGGTGCGGGAACCTTCGCCGTGGATGTCATACATTGTCAAAACATAACACAGAATGCTCGAGGAGTTCACTAAAATAAAAATGTTCAAAGCCGTCAAGTGCTCGTTCTTCTAACTTTAGTCAATGCAAACTGAACTTGACACCCCCTTCCAGGAGGTCCTAATGAAACGCCTTCCGTGAGCTGACATTGGCTGCATGTTTCTTGCTCTTACTTGAAATAAATTGCAAGATTCGTAGGACCTCCGTTCTTCCAACAGTGGCAAAATTTGAAGTAAACGAGCAATTTCCAATGTCATATTAAAAATGGGAAAGACAAGCAAGGAAGTTTCAGTTTCTACATTCTCGTTAAGTTTCGTTTTGATTATGTTATGTATATTTATCCTATCGGTCATAGAAGGTGCCTTACAGCCTTTAAACTAAATAAAACTTAACTAAACTGCAAAGCAAAAGCTTAAACTCGATTACTTCCAATTTTGACTTTGGACATCAAAGGTGCAACGTTGTCGGCCTAAATATATTTATCGCTTTTCCTGTCGGGACGGCTAAAGACCTCGTTTATATCCCCAAGTGTCTTCGATGTGTTCGAACAGGCTTTACCCACTCGGCGGAAGTGGCTGACGCTGACGCATACACCAGTAAAAATACAAATAAAAAATAAATGAGAAATGCGTAGACGCTCAAGTAGAGCCCTCTGTTAAGTCTTGTGTGTAGCTGTTGCACCGTTTATAATTTTCGTTTCATCAACTCGACGAAAGATCTGAAATCAAGCTAATTTCTTGCCGCTAACCCGCCTTTCCCTTCCACTTTAGAGGAGGATAAGCAAAACATTTGCTATCAAGCGCACCATTCATGTCAGTCAAAACTTCTTTGATATACTCTTGCGCATTCTATTTTGTGTTTGACCCACTGATGGCGCATTGCGATAGGAACGAACAAGGAAAGGGTGAGCGGCTCGGAGGCGATCAGGGAACGCACTCGCCTGACAGCGCGATATAGCGCGAGCGCGCAGATAACTATGAACGCGTTGCGTAAAGCAAATATCGCTTGAAATACAAACGCAGCAGGGCCACTCTACTCAAGACCACGAAGCAAGTGAATTCTTTATATTATAGCTTCCGAGAAAATCAGTGTGCTCGCGTGGGCCGATCGATCTCGATCGAAAGTCGTGCTCAAGTGAGGCGGAAATGTCAGCCACTGACTCACTCGTTACTGGGAAATAGTAAATATAGATTGCGAGTCACATCACGCACGTTGCGTCAGTTTCATGTATCCCGCCTCTGGGCTGCTCAGCACGATGGCAGCGAGGAAACGAAAATTAAAGGTCCATGGAAAACGATAATGAATGTTCGATTAAGTGTGGCTGAGCAGCCTTATAACGCTCGTTTACGGGGTAATGTATTGCTGCACCCATTATTGTAATGCTTTCCCTGCAATGCACAACCATATCCGTCACAACGATACGTCGCCCGTATGCGCCCCTAAGATACTAGGACCACAGTACGTATATGACATGATGGCACTTGGTCGCGTCGCAGAAAGTTTTTTCTATGGTTCGATCATGGGGACTTAAGTGCAATGACTTCTGCAGTTTTCACATTCGCAGTCTATACTCGACAAGCCGAGTCTGAGTGGTAGGCTGCACAGTCCGAAATAGGAAGAGTCGAAGTTAAGGTTTCAGTGCGAATAGCCGACACACATAACGGACTAGTGAAATCAGGAGAGATGATACATGAGGAATATTAACATGTAATCCTAACAGGGCTGATGGCTGGGCTATAGTTTGTAGGAATGTATTGATACAAACGGGGCGATAAGACGGTACGCAAAGTAAAAAGCGGTGATGGAGCTGCGCGTACTTACAACTGAGTTTATTGGAAAATATTCTCATTAAAAAAATTAAGTCATTAGTGAGTGCACGACCGTTCTCTTTCTCACCTTGTGCGCTGTCTTGTCATTCAATCCGTGCCGGTGTAATGTAAAAAACTAGCACTGAAGAAAGAGCATGCTAAAGTCTGCTTTGTTTGCACGCCTTCTGTGGGGATGTCGTATTTCAAACTCAGAGAGGCTGGTCGAGCTCGCAAGAGTCTTCAGTACATAAGAATGACCTGTTGGGCTGGTTGGTACATGGGTATACAAGGAGAATACCAGCGAACTTGAGAAAGGCAAAAAACCGAGAGGCAGACATACACAAAACGACAGCAAGGGGCCTAGACTAACAACTGCTAGTCCAGCAACCTTCCCGCCGCTTTGCCTATGTCTGCCTCTCGTTTGTTTCCCTTTATTAAGTTTGCTGGCATTCTCCAAGCAGGATCGTCAGTACTTTCGCAGCCTCTTTCGGTTGTGATCGGTATGCAGACACTCGTATGTCACAAACGTACACGAACAGCTGTCTCGGTAAATTGCCTTCAAATGTGTTCACGATTTCTGTCACCGGCTCGTGGTCTTGGCAAGACACGGATAAGGAACTTCCTAGGTGTGATAGCTGCCACCGACGGTGCAGTGGAGATTATGATGATGGCTGTAGTGATGCGTTGCGCTATGGGGGTTTACTCTGGCAAGCTTCACCAGTAATTCCTCAACCAAAGTGATTCGAACACGAAAGTGAATCACCACGCAGAGTAGTAAGCTTGTATTTGCATCACTTCTTAGTTACGGTCATAGCGATATTAGCGTGAGGGCACAATCACGCTGAATGAGCGAGTCCTTAGAAATTCCACAAAACGCACACCCACACACAGAAACGTACCCACAAGCCCGGCAGTGCATTAATTGGTTACAGAGGGAGCCAAAAGGTCTGCTCAAAAATAAAATTGTAGCATACAAAAACAAGAAGTCTATCAAACTACAATGTTTGGACTACGAAGTTTCTTGTACAGGATACTATTTGCCGTGGATTGCAGAATTCTGCTATAGTCAGGCGCAGGGAAAATTTTGTTAGAAAGAAAGACATGTAGATTGGGAGCACTTCGCGTCGCCCCAACTAAAAGATTGTAGCTTCATCGTCATAAGTTATTCTATCGCAACTGTCTACTCAACTTGATCACCACGTTCTATTTAACTCGTTTCCTTACGATCTTTAGGTCACAAGCCTAACATTTTGCGAAAGGTTGATGCAACTTCGCGGTAGAGCATCTGTAGCGAAGTAGCAACGTTTTGCTTGGCTGCGCCGGCCGCAAGTTGCGCATTTGTACGGCATAAATTTTTGGTCTCGAAGCTGTTGAAGTCAGGTAGCCAGTCGAGTGCCGGCAGTCAAACGAAATCTTTTCATCCGAAGGCAGGCAAAGACTAAAGGGACGGCGGATCAAATGGCAATTTCCGCTACGCAGGCGTTCCCCTTCCCAAGGCAGTGCGGATGTGCTGCGCTCCCTGAAGGCCCGCTTTCATCACGCGACAGCCAGACCCAATTTCTTCGTGAGCGTCGCCCACAGTCCCTGCTGTCTCTGGCGGAGATTACTCTCTTTCATAGTAGACGTGAGACCCACTTTAAGCCCGCAATTTTTACCCAAGCAAGGCGCTGGCTTTTTTCTCTAAAGGCTGAGCATGTTTCACAGTTACTTGCTTTTCTTGCCTTTGGAGAACTCTCACAAGAACGTAGTTTGTGCCTGCCACTTCGTTGTTCACTCTTCAATTTCGGAGTCGCCTGGCTCTTCCTACGCCATAAAAAAAGTTGTGGAATGTTGTCATATATATATATATATATATATATATATATATAGGAGCTTTTCGTCAGGTCGGGGTATTTTTCACGCTGAAAAACGCGCGTTTATTGGTGAGTGCTTTTGTAGATACAGGACCATTATGATTGTGATTGTGCCGCTTGAATCTCTTTCAACGCTCAAAACGCCCATACCTAGTGTCCACAAGTCGTTTTTCTTTTCCTTAACACCAGCTATGCAAACATGTAGGGCTTTATGACGAAATAACAAAAGCGTGAGTAGTTTTCGTTTTACTTCGCTGACCAAAAGGGTGGAGAGAGCGAGGGAGAGACGAAACAGAAAAGCATGAGGAGTCAGCGCGAAGCTATCGAAGCGATGATTACCACTTCTAAATAAACCACATTCCACGATTTCCTTTGGTTTCATAGAAAGCAGTAGCGCGCACTCGCTCACAGTCTACATTTTACCACTGTCCTCGATCTTCGGAGCGATTCGTTCTCATGGTTGCAGGCTCAGCAGAGACTAGCGATTCCGCTTGGCACTTTATATTGTTATAGACTGCGAGAAGCGTGAGAAAAATGACGTTAACCATTGTGCGGAAGAGAACGACTATCGTAAAAAAGAAAAGAATGTATGTCCGCCATCTTGGCTGTATTTCATATCGCTGTAGAGAGCTGGTAAATGTGTTTTCATTTATATTCCTACCCGTGGCATTTTGGTGGAGGTGCTAGATATACTACGCAAAACGGAACTCCGCAGCGGACGTGTCCTGGTCAGCTCCCCCATGTCAACAAACGGGGATGCTGCGTCAACCGCAACACCGGCACAGCCGCTTCTCTTGATCCAATCCCGTGACCCTGGCTCATTCTTCGGCACCGACAGCGTCGACGTCGATTACTGGCTTGGAAATTACGAGCGCGTCGCAACGAGTGATCGGTGGGACCTGGCAATGACGCTCGCCCATCTCGCTTTCAACCTCAGTGGGACAGTGCACATCTGATTTGACACTGGCGAAAAAGAACTGACCAGCTGGGACCTCTGCAAGCAGTAGGCTTCGTGACCTCTTTGGCAAACCAATTTGGCAAGCACGACAGACGTCTGTCGTGCTCAAACATCTACGGAGTCGTACGTGTCGTATATCCTTGGCGTTATGGTTCTTTGCCGCCGAGTTGACGCCAACATATCCGAAACGGACATAGGAAGCCGCGTCTTGAAAGGCATCCCTGATGTCTCTTTCAACCTGCTGGTCATTTAGGACATACTCAACCGTTGAAGACGTTGTCAAGGATTGCAGGACCTTTGAAGAACTGAAGAGTCACCGCATCGTCCAATAATTCATGCGGCTTCCAAACACTGCCACGATGTCGCCCCGTAAGGCGCGCAAACATCTACCCACCATCTAGAGCCTGACACAGTCTTGAGACTGCTCGAAATGCGACAATATCTTCAGTTGCGAAGAGAAATATCTGCATATTGCTATGCATTGCTTAAATATTAACCTACTTGTAGGAGGATGCCGGAAAAGGACATGGATGTGGACTTCTTAAGAATCAAACTTTTGTAGCCTACGAAAAGAACGAAATGAAGAAAAGAATTCATCAGCTGTTCCACTCTTTGAAGGTGGAAGGCCAGCGAAGCTGTTTAGCGCATGACGCAGAGATGACACAGAACATATTTATTGTCCTGATCTGTGGTCATCGTGACGATATAGGTCATCATCATCATCATCATCAGCCTGGTTACGCCCACTGCAGGGCAAAGGCCTCTCCCATACTTCTCCAACAACCCCGGTCATGTACTAATTGCGGCCATGCCGTCCCTGCAAACTTCTTAATCTCATCCGCCCACCTAACTTTCTGCCGCCCGCTGCTACGCTTCCCTTCCCTTGGGATCCAGTCCGTAACCCTTAATGACCATCGGTTATCTTCCCTCCTCATTACATGTCCTGCCCATGCCCATTTCTTTTTCTTGATTTCAACTAAGATGTCATTAACTCGCGTTTGTTCCCTCACCCAATCTGCTCTTTTCTTATCCCTTAACGTTACACCTATCATTCTTCTTTCCATAGCTCGTTGCGTCGTCCTCAATTTGAGTAGAACCCTTTTCGTAAGCCTCCAGGTTTCTGCCCCGTACGTGAGTACTGGTAAGACACAGCTATTATACACTTTTCTCTTGAGGGATAATGGCAACCTGCTGTTCATGATCTGCGAATGCCTGCCAAACGCACCCCAGCCCATTCTTATTCTTCTGATTATTTCACTCTCATGATCTGGATCAGCAGTCACTACCTGTCCTAAGTAGATGTATTCTCTTACCACTTCCAGTGCCTCGCTACCTATCGTAAACTGCTGTTCCCTTCCGAGACTGTTAAACATTACTTTAGTTTTCTGCAGATTAATTTTTAGACCCACTCTTCTGCTTTGCCTCTCCAGGTCAGTGAGCATGCATTGCAATTGGTCCCCTGAGTTACTAAGCAAGGCAATATCATCAGCGAATCGCAAGTTACTAAGGTATTCTCCATTAATTTTTATCCCCAATTCTTCCCAATCTAGGTCTCTGAATACCTCCTGTAAACACGCTGTGAATAGCATTGGAGAGATCGTATCTCCCTGCCTGACGCCTTTCTTTATTGGGATTTTGTTGCTTTCTTTATGGAGGACTACGGTGGCTGTGGAGCCGCTATAGATATTTTTCAGTATTTTTACATACGGCTCGTCTACACCCTGATTCCTTAATGCCTCCATGACTGCTGAGGTTTCGACAGAATCAAACGCTTTCTCATAATCAATGAAAGCTATATATAAGGGTTGGTTATATTCCGCACATTTCTCTATCACCTGATTGATAGTGTGAATATGATCTATTGTTGAGTAGCCTTTACGGAATCCTGCCTGGTCCTTTGCTTGACAGAAGTCTAAGGTGTTCCTGATTCTATTTGCGATTACCTTAGTAAATATTTTGTAGGCAACGGACAGTAAGCTGATCGGTCTATAATTTTTCAAGTCTTTGGCGTCCCCTTTCTTATGGATTAGGATTATGTTAGCGTTCTTCCAAGATTCCGGTACGCTCGACGTCATGAGGCATTGCGTATACAGGGTGGCCAGTTTCTCTAGAACAATCTGCCCACCATCCTTCAACAAATCTGCTGTTACCTGATCCTCCCCAGCTGCCTTCCCCCTTTGCATTTCTCCCAAGGCTTTCTTTACTTCTTCCGGCGTTACCTTTGGGACTTCGAATTCCTCTACACTATTTTCTCTTCCATTATCGTCGTGGGTGCCATTGGTACTGTATAAATCTCTATAGAACTCCTCAGCCACTTGAACTATCTCATCCATATTAGTAATGATATTGCCGGCTTTGTCTCTTAACGCATACATCTGATTCTTGCCAATTCCTAGTTTCTTCTTCACTGTTTTTAAGCTTCCGCCATTCCTGAGAGCATGTTCAATTCTATCCATATTATACTTCCTTATGTCAGCTGTCTTACGCTTGTTGATTAACTTCGAAAGTTCTGCCAGTTCTATTCTAGCTGTAGGGTTAGAGGCTTTCATACATTGGCGTTTCTTGATCAGATCTTTCGTCGCCTGCGATAGTTTACTGGTATCCTGCCTAATCGAGTTACCACCGACTTCCATTGCACACTTCTTAATGATGCCCACAAGATTGTCGTTCATTGCTTCAACACTAAGGTCCTCTTCCTGAGTTAAAGCCGAATACCTGTTCTGTAGCTTGATCTGGAATTCCTCTATTTTCCCTCTTACCGCTAACTCATTGATCGGCTTCTTATGTACCAGTTTCTTCCGTTCCCTCCTCAGGTCTAGGCTAATTCGAGTTCTTACCATCCTGTGGTCACTGCAGCGCACCTTGCCGAGCACGTCCACATCTTGTATGATGCCAGGGTTAGCGCAGAGTATGAAGTCTATTTCATTTCTAGTCTCGCCGTTCGGGCTCCTCCACGTCCACTTTCGGCTATCCCGCTTGCGGAAGAAAGTATTCATTATCCTCATATTATTCTGTTCCGCAAACTCGACTAATAACTCCCCCCTGCTATTCCTAGTGCCTATGCCATATTCCCCCACTGCCTTGTCTCCAGCCTGCTTCTTGCCTACCTTGGCATTAAAGTCGCCCATTAGTATACTGTATTTGGTTTTCACTCTACCCATCGCCGATTCCACGTCTTCATAGAAGCATTCGACTTCCTGGTCATCATGACTGGATGTAGGGGCGTAGACCTGTACAATCTTCATTTTGCACCTCTTATTAAGTTTAACAACAAGACCTGCCACCCTCTCGTTAATGCTATAGAATTCCTGTATGTTACCAGCTATATTCTTATTAATCAGGAATCCGACTCCTAGTTCTCTTCTTTCCTCTAGGCCGCGGTAGCACAGGACGTGCCCGCTTTTTAGCACTGTATATGCTTCTTTTGGCCTCCTAACTTCACTGAGCCCTATTATATCCCATTTACTGCCCTCTAATTCCTCCAATAGCACTGCTAGACTCGCCTCACTAGATAACGTTCTAGCGTTAAACGTTGCCAGGTTCATATTCCAATGGCGGCCTGTCCGGAGCCAGTGATTCTTAGCACCCTCTGCAGCGTCGCAGGTCTGACCGCCGCCGTGGTCAGTAGCTTCGCAGCTGCTGGGGACTGAGGGCCGGGGTTTGATTGTTGTGTTCATATAGGAGGTTGTGGCCAAGTACTGCACCAGGGTGGCCAATCCTGCTCTGGTGAGGGAGTGCGTTACCGGTTCTGGTCACCGGGATCAGGCCACACTCCAGGCCTGTTTGTGCAATTTTATCAACACGCGGATTTTTTTTTTTTAATCCGGTGGAAAATTGCCGGCACCGGGATTCGAACCACGGACCTCTTGCACGCGAGGCGGGTGTTCTACCTCTACGCCACCGCTGCACCTACGATATAGGTACGCGCACACATTCGCGCATCACCTCTGTTGCTAAATCTGTACGTCATGTAAGACAATGAATGACTCATACCCCCTTAAGCAATGCGCATACCCCCGTGAACGCGGCCTCCCCATCACGGCGACGGTCGTTATCGAACCGTAGTCTGTCACAGGCGTCGCAGGTAGAGCCTAAATGACGATCAAGGAAGTCTTTCATTGCGATAACAATTATATGGACACTCCAGGTGCATTTCTGCCGTCGCTGCCGCCGTCGCCGTGATGTTCCGTATGAGTGAAAGCGTGTGAGCGTGAGCCGGCGAACGTGGTTCAATCTCGCGTGCGCGAGCGAAGAACGCAGCCCGGATGCGTCCCTTCTCCTGTGGCGCGTGAGGAAAGAGGAGTCAGGCAAGGAAGGAGGAGTGTTCTTTGCCGGCGGCTGCTAGGGTGTCTCAGTGTCCTCCTCGCCCGTCACTCCGCACAGAGTGGAGACAACCGCGCCATCTGCTACGGCGTTGGCTCCGCGAATCGCGGACGCCGTAGTAGACGCCTTTCGCGGACGCCGTAGGGGCGCGTAGCCGGCACTCGTGTGTCTTGAAAGCAATCTGCGACGTGGCCAAGGTGCACGCCCTCGCGGGCCTCATCTTCAAAGCGATTTGCAATGTTTGCAGACTGCGCGTAGTGACGGTAGCTTCGTATGCGCTGTGTTTTCGACGTTTTGTTCGCGTTGTAGTGAGACACGGATAAAGGTCAATTCGCTTGCTGCTGCCGCGATTCCTCACTGCAGAATTTTGACAGCGAGTTTCCACGCTCATCGAGCGAGTTCGTGTTCATGTTTACCTGTGCGCGCGTGACACCGTGCTGGTTAATTTAGTTAAAACACGTTGACGGGCTTGTTGGTTTGAATCCATGATAGAATGTGTAAGCGCGACCGTACAAGGACGTAGAAAGAAGCAGACGCGCAAAGACAGCGCTCTCTCTGTGTGTCTGTTTCTCTCTACGTCCTCGTTGAGTCGCGCTTACACATTCTGTCATTGTTAATTTAGTTAGTCGGCGATCGTTTACTAATTTATACGGCCGATACACCTACTATCCTTATTTTGTACAGCTATCGACTGATTTGCTATCGCAATCTGTGCTTCGCCTTTCGCGCGGAACTGCGGCTTTTTGGAACCTCGCGTTCGCACTCTTTTAGCTCATCCACGTTGACACCGAAGGCGCTTCGCCCCATTACCTGGCTCACGGTTTGCTTCGTCGATTCTCGCTAGTCGCTTACGTGCTGTCTCGCGGGCACGCTTGTCGGCCGCCGCATTAGCGTTCGCACGCCATCGACTATCACACTCGTGTCAACTGCTGCCTCCGTCGCTTTTAATAAGCGCGCTGTTTTTCTGCAGTCCAGGTGACGCGCGGCCCACTCATTGCACCGGCGGAACGAAGCTGAGATCAGTTGCGTAGTTAACCTGTAGAGCCATGACGTCAGCCGCACTGGAAGGAGCCATTGGTGATGATGATAGTTTTGCTCAGTGGAGCCAGCTGTGGGAGAAGACGACGACGCCGAATGCACGAGCAGTGGCACCAGCGCGTTCTCGCAGTTGCGCCGAGGGGCGCCAACGAAAAAGACGTCGGCACTCGAATCATTGCTGATGATGATAATTTCAGCTCGCATACCCCACGAAACTCCGGATCTGAGCCACATACAGCATTGCTGTAAAAAAGAAAGAAAGGAAAAGGAAGGAAAAGGCAGGGCATCTCCTACAAATCAAATCTGGAACCTGTATTGTAGGTGGGAAGCTGCTCTTTAGCGCACGCGTCAACTAGGTGGCAAGCCTATGAGCGAGTGAATCCGGAATACTCGATGCGATGGAGCAGGGTTAAGGTATAAAGAAACCAATTCTTCGAAAATCCGTAGAGTGACGGGGGATTTGCTGGCCAGCTGTTACAAGCACGCGGATAATAAATTTCGCTTTCACGAAAGCCCCTCCACGTTGTGGACATCCGCCGAGCTCATTTTGTAGTCGTAGTTTTCGAGTGCGCCACTTATATTAAAGTGCATTTGCAGAATATTTTTTGTAATGTCGATTTCTTCTGTTTGCTTTCTTTAACGCTAGCTACAGCTTCAGGTGCGTTGTGGTGTGCCTTACATGCAATGGATTCACGCAGTAATACATGGGACGAAATGTAGAAGAATAAAACGTTGCCACGAATGTTGTTCCGCGTGGCTCAGCGATATCAAATCTAGGAATAAGAATGAAGAGCGAACGAGCGAGTGGTATATATATATATATATATATATATATATATATATATATATATATACATTATATATATATATATATATATATATATATATACATATATATATATATATATATATGTATATATATATAGCGACATTATATATATATATATATATATATATATATATATATATAATGTCGCTTTTTTCACTTTACTCTAGCAAGGGATTTGTTCGCTTCATTGTCAATTCGATGTAAGCGGCCAGGTATCGCTGATTCTCAGCTGATGTGGTCGTAGCCATCCACTGAGACATAGCGAGAGGAAGAGAGAGAAAGAGAGAATGGTAAATGAAAGGCAGGGAGGTTAACCAGGACTGAGCCCAGTTGGCTAGCCTACACTGATGGAAGAAAAAAGTGAAGGGAAAGATTACGAGAAGAACAGAAAGTCCACTGTGGAAAATTGCCGACGTCGTAACAGTTTTGTGCTCTTTATCACTAACAGTTATTCAGTGAGGGACAAACAGGAAAGGCAGGGATGTTAACTTGAGGAATTTCCGATTGGCTGCTAGGAACAAGGAAGAGTGCTTCAAAGGTAGCTCGGGGAGACGCAAGACAACATATTTCTCACACACATGTCAGGAGTCACAGCGTATGAATGAGCAGATACTCAAGTGAGTGAGCAGCTCTATAGTCTGACAAACTTTATTTAGGCAGGATCCTGTGTCGCTATGGTCACTTGCTGTTCACACCACGGTATAACGTCGTCGACTCCGACTACTATGTGAGATGGTTTCTTATTCTCAGGGCGAATACCTTGCGGCTCCTTCTCAGTTAATGAATAACATTGTTGACGGGAATGATGTATGACGGAGTCTAACGGACGGCGATTGCATGTTTTTCAAGCGTCGAAGGCGTCCTTGTTGAATAATGATGACCGGCAGTATATAGGTTGCGTCTAAAAAGAAAGGAAGCCTTTGAAATTCCCGAGGTCATCACTCCGGCTGTCTGCTTTGCACAGAAAGAAAGCACGTTAGTTAAGGGAATTAAGCAATATCATCTTGAGAAAAAAACGACATACAACTTTGTTTTAGCTGAAGAAAGCTGGCCATTTTATTATTGCAACCGCTCAGCACTCTATCCTGGCGAGAACCCTCAGCAGGTGTTTATTTCTTTGATAGCTTTTTTTATGCAAAGAACTGCTTAACGTTACTTTTAAAGATCACCAATCAAAAGATAGAGAGAACAAGAGAGAAACAAAGAAAAGGAAAGCTCTAAGTATAGACGAGGTCGAACCCAGGTTATAAAGTAAGCTCAAAAGAGTGAGAGACAAAAAAAAATTACCATGTATCATGCGTCATACAAAGCCCCATGGTCTGCTTTAAATGTCTGGGTATTTGTTTTCCGTGGACGGTCGAGCAGAACAGCTTGTGGTGCTCCCTCCTCCTGCAAGCTTAGTCACTTCAGTGAACTTTCTTATTGCATGGCCACTTTGGCAAAACGTAGTAACACATACTTTAATAATCGCGCACGCTCAGCAGATACCGAGTCTATGGTTACGCTGGGCAGCTCCAGTGCAACACAGAGTGCAACCAACCCCTGTCGTACGAGCGAAGGACTGTTCACGCAAGCAATGCTCAAGATTGGTTTCCGCTTCAACGCCGCAACGACGCGTAGCCAGAATGACGGTAGCACTGTTGAGCCGATGTCGCTCTTATACAACGCATGGTGGAAACGGCGCAAATATGCACACGGACGCAGAAAGGAAGGACACACATTGGCGATTCGTGCTGTGTGTAATTGCGTTGTTCTCGCCACGTATCTGTTCCTGCTCGCCCAAATATGAGCTCTGAGCTCACAGAGATGACATTTATGGACACATCTAGCGGTGTTTTGCTCACAGCAAATGCGAACGTACTGCAATTCGCCTATTATTCAGTATTCTCAGTTGTCAATAAATTGTTTTTTTTGTATTGTGTAGTGCAGGATTATGAAAACACATCACATTTAAAAAAAAGAGAAACTAACCTTGCTTTTAGGCTATTGGTACACACTTGCATATCCGGCATCCAGGAGCTGTGAAACTTCCCAGATCAAACTTGAGATGCTACAAACTTCACTCTAAAGCTTGGCGCTTGTTAAGTGTTATGTACATTGCCTGGGTAAAAAGAAGCACTTACCACTTTCTGAGCTCCCCGATTGGAAACGGTTAGACACCTTGATTTCTGCGGAGGTAGTCGTATGTTTCCTACGCACAAGAAAATAATGAAGAGAAAGAAACTTGAGGATAAATTGAAACGCAAAGGGAAAGTAGCAGCCGCCCCCCCTCCCCCAAGCACGGAATGAGAATAAAATACGTGACGAAGCTATGCACTTGGCGCTTCTGTCCTGTCAGATCGCGCGGAACGCAGAGATTAGAAACTAATTTCTTAGCCGTCAGTTCTCATTGCATCGTTAGTTTTCGAGAGTTCGCAGTAATATCCCTACGATCAAAGGGAGCGATGATAGTTGACGTGAGTTTAAATATTGCCTCTATTTATTCTTTGTACGCTTATTTAAGAAAAAAGAGCGAAAGGAAAGAAAGAATTTGAAATGTCATCGCACAAGGTGACTACGTAGAACCGCAAGGTAACTGTGGATAAAGGATCGGGAAATAGCAGCAACGATCGTGTCGATAACGAACAAAAAAAAATTAAGGTGTTCTTGTTACGTCAGCACTGATCGCGATCTTCGTTGCCTAAGCTCCCGCGACGTGAAAGCTAATAGCGTCCGATAACTGCTTCTCGACGCGGATCGCTTTTTTCCCCGTCAATAAAGAAAAAAAGAAAAAGAAAAGAAAGGCTGATTCGGTCGTACGGTTGTTTATACGATTCTCCTCCTTCGGTTATATTTTGTTCGCTTGCGCAGCCGTTACAGGCGCTCGCCTGTGAGATATCGTCAGTCGGGACTTTGAGCGCAAGAAATAAGCGGTTGAAGCAAGCGCAGACCAAAGTATATCGTGGGGGGCCTCTGGGATAAGAGAAGCATTAGACGAATTCACTTCTGCGGCGGAGACGCTCGCCGGGAAGGCATCAAAGGGCCGAGCGTGGGATGAGGAAGTTGGAAGCGCTCGGGGGGGGAAGCGGGGAAACGCCGCACGACAGTTGCGGCTTAATAGGTGTGTCCCGATGAAGCCGAGCGGAAAATTAAGGGGAAACGGCGCCTCGGTATCGGCGGCCGTTTTGCCGGGCTTGTCTCGGCCGCGTCAGGCCAGCCGTCGTCCAGTCGATATTCGCCGAGCCGACAGGTGCGAGAGCGTGTGCCGGCTTGTCCGGCGGCGAAGGGCGTCAGTGCCTTGGACGGCGAGGAACCATCGGCGCGTGCGCGCGCGTGTGTGCGTGCACCGTGACGCACGAAGTCACCTCTCACCAATCTTCACTCAGCCGATCGGTCGAGTGCGGATTATTATACTGGACAGAAAAAACAAAACAAATAAAAACGACTGTGTGCGATGAAGCGGTCTAAGAAGAAAAAAGAATTACTGTGTGCCTCACGCTCCAGTGGCCAGGAGGCGCCTTCCTGGGGACGTTATGAAAACTGGATTATGATGTATTTCCTCCTTAACCGCCCCTTTTTCTTCTTCACGGCTTCCTCCCGTCCGGCCGCTGTGTGCATCCGTGATGCCAAGATTGGCCTCTCCTCGGGACGGCGTTGGTCGGTTAGCGTACCTGCGCTCTAATTGGCCCGCCGTCGCGTCGGCTCAACTCTTGAGCGGCCATCGACGGGTTCGCGAAGCCGAAAATCCCGTGGAGTTTGCAGACGGGAGGGGAAAGTTTCCAGTGCACGGAGGAGCGGACGAGGCTGGCTCTCCGGCATTTGCAAGCCTCTCGGGGCACGCGGGGAGCCGCCCTCTCTACCGCTGCGCCTCGTGCCACGGGGTTCCCAAGGAATCAACTGTGAAGTGGGAGAGAGGAAAGTGAGAGGAAAGGTCACTTACCAAACGATCAGCGAGCGCCGGTCGTCAAAGAACCGAGCGCACCGTTCGTGCGAAAACAGATGACACGTCCGAGGTGTCGCCGCCGACGTGTAAACGTACCGTGAAAATCGCCATCTTTTTCATTTTCCGGTTTGTTTTGATGATTAAAAAGATTACAGGATGTTAGTATAAAGAGGAAGGTCCCGAAGTTAAAGACTGCAATGGGACCTCCTTTCCGAACTAAGGCAAGTAAAGCACCGATCACAGCAGTTGCAGCACATCGTGAACAAGAAATTACAGGTTTTTATCATAAATAGCATAATTAAAGAA
This sequence comes from Dermacentor andersoni, assembly GCF_023375885.2. Taxonomy (NCBI): domain Eukaryota; kingdom Metazoa; phylum Arthropoda; class Arachnida; order Ixodida; family Ixodidae; genus Dermacentor; species Dermacentor andersoni. The sequence goes on along the minus strand of NC_092817.1, from coordinate 93,116,959 downwards.
GTAAATGTGCATAATTGAAAAAAGAAGCATATAAAAGGCAGTGTAGGATATTCTCACTAAACGCTAATAAATTAACAGTATATGTGACATGACGTACGTATCATAATTGATGAACTTTAATACATATCGATGGCAAGGACATGAAACAGCATTCTTATGGTACCACAGTAAAAATTTACTCAAGGTGCTCTGAAACAATGGTTATGAGTATGAACTAAGCAACAGTATCGGACAGAATATATTTATTTAGTAGTTTTTTGAATTCCTGAATTTTAATTGTTTTATGTCTAATAGTAGTGTGTTCCAGAATATGTGTGTTCAGTGGGGGTTCAGTGTGTTCCAGAAAAATGGGCGCTCTCCTTACCGTAATTGGGATGTATTTCGACTAAAATGAAGTTCCCATTTATTGCAAACCTGGTAACATTAGTATCTGTTTGAGAAGATTAGGGTATAAAGCTATCTCATCGTGTGTAATTGATATGTCGGAACGAAAAGGTGCCAAGAAAGAATTTGATAGCTTGTAAAAGATATGTAGCATTGTGGTTGTATGGGCTAAATGTAATTATCTTGTAGGATTGCAATGAGTTTAAATGGGTTACCTAAGTGTTTCCCCAATAAGTAACGTAGTATTTATTGGGTGAGTGAATAAATGAAAAGTATAAGGATAATAGTCATGCTTAAATATGTTTCGTGTTATTAGAAATGCCCAAATCCTGTAGGTAATCTATCTTTATTTAGATATTTGTTCAATATATTTAAGATTTCTCTCAAGTTCTAAACCAAGATATTTACAGGGAAATCTTGCAGTTATAGGACTGGCATAACGAAAAACAGGAGAAATGGAGTAAAGTGTTCGTTGCAGGGAAGTGAATGCAACGAATTTTGTTTTCGACGGGCTTATCTGTAGCTGGTTAGTAAGGCAACACTCTAGCAGGCTTTACAAGAAGAAGAAAGGCACATAGGCAGATCATTGACATACATTAACAAATAAAAGCTGATCCAGTATGTAACCATGAAGCTTTCGTAATCGTGAGAATCTTTACTGCCTTGCGCCAAGTCATTCGATTGAAAAGGTGTGATGTAAGAGAATAATGGAGACACGCGTTGCGTGATAGAACTAGTAAAAAAAAAGTACGGCTGCTAATTTGATTATTATTCGAAGTTTTGGCAGACACTAGCTCCGTATTTATGGGCGACGTTAGAGTAACACGTTGTTTACGTAATGCGGGGATGACTCAAAAGAAGCTATGGCCTTTAGGGCGCCATCTCTCTCAGTCTTTATAAGTCGTTGAAGCTTTGGTTTGTTTTCTCTGGTGCATAGTGTATTTACTTCAGTATGTATCCAAAGAACTCCAGGTGTTGTTGTCTTCAGCGCCGCAGGGTGACTTTTTTTTTAATGCCACCTATAGTGTGCGCTGTGGGCGGTGTAACATGCCGGGTTCATGCAGTTTCCATGTCGCGTATCTCGCTTGTCCTTTCTACGACCGCTATTACGCGTATGCTGTGAACGTGAACAGAACTTACAAGCACTTTGATCGCTGTTTTGCTTGATGCTCACCAAGAAACCCCCTAAACAAACTCGCACAAAGCAGAAACTTAGGTTAACGCTTAACTAACAATAGAGCATCCACCGCAATGTGAGGAAAGCCCTTTCTTAAAGCAAGACAGGATCAGGAAAGCACTAGAGGCATGCGCACGTAATTTGACTGGCTCTTCCACCTAATTAGACGTTTGCACAACAGTGGATAACAGCTGCGTAATTAAAAAAAAAGAAAAAGAAAGAGAAAACGTCTGTAGTAACGTGCCTCACTGTGATGTCTTAAGTATATGGACCCCTTCTCGGAGAATGGCAAGCGCAGAAAAATTAACCTCGCGCCACTTCTTTTTCATCCGATTGCAGCGCTGTCCATAGTGCCAGCCATGGTGCGTTCCGTGAGTGTCGGCATCCTGGTCCTCGTCGGAGTGGTGCTGCTCGCCAGGGCATCTGCCTCCGCTCCCGCCAATTTCGAGACCGAGTCCTGGTACGTGCCATCCTATACAATTACTTAATGGAATTACTATGGAATTACTTAATTAAGTAATTTTTAATATTAACCGAATATTAATCGGCAGTCGAAGTAGCTGCGTTATCGCAAGGAAACTCTGAGGGCGCTGATGAAAACAACGCCGCGGCGGCCGCGTTCATGTGCCGTTCATTTGGTGCACGTTAAAGAACCGCGAGGATTTGAAATTAATCCGAAGCCACCCCATTTCGGCGTTACGTGCCTCAGAATCATATCGTGATTTTGGCACGTAAAGCACCAGAATTTAATTTTAATGTTTAGACCGTGATTAATCCGCGGGTCAAGCCCAAATTGTGTTGGTGCATAAGTTGTGGCTCATGTGTAGCCGCACACACACACACACACACGCACACGCACACGCACACGCACGCGCACACGCACACGCACACACACACACACACACACACACACACACACACACACACACACACACACACACACACACACATACACACACACACACACATCCTTTTTAATATCGCAACTATAATACTTAAACTGGACAACACCAGCGTTACCGGCAAATGTAAAAGCACAGGTAACAGTAAGAGTTGAAGGCCTGTGCCCGTTTGGGTCATGTCGTTAGGACAAAGCCAAATTCAGTGACAAGCCTGACTTACGCTGTAAACACGCAACGACGCACTACAGAACTATGTTTAATGGTTCCCTGTGGGCGACTCTGAAGTCCTGTCGATAAGGCTTGCATATTAACTCACGCACGTGGTGTATCCCGAATGTATAAACAGCTCTCTTATTTTTCCTCAACACACACGCCACGGGGAGAGGGAGAGTTTGACTGCGCCTTTTGAGGTTGCTGGGAGGCCGGTAACCTTCAATGTGCTTTTATAGATCCTTGAACGTGGGCGATGATCAAAAACCTTTGCGACAACTATTGCGACACATTAAGGGAACATTTCTGAGGCAACCAGTCACTCAGGGTACGCTCTAAGTAAGGAACCACCGAACCTAATAGCCCGGTTGGGATCAGGTTGTTAACGTAACGTAGTTGTCGATATTTTTTCTATTTTTCTCCCTGTACCGCGAGCTCCCTCCCAATGACTCCGCTGTTGCGCACACGAACCACAGCGTCAAAAGTGCGTCTCTGGGAGAGGTCACTGTCACGCAGAAAAATTATGATGCGACCCGCTGCGTGGGCACGCAGTTAGCTCTCTCGAAAACAAGCAGATACGACAGTGCAAATTACATTAGGGTGGGACGAAGAAGATTTGACATCGCGTTATTTCTTTCTCTGCAGGGACCGGGATCGTCAAAACGCTGCGTACGACTCATCTCTGACTCCTGACGAGGACTACCTTCTGAGCTTGCTAAGGAGTCGATCCAGGTGAGATTTCCTGTTTGACGCGTCGACTTTTGTAATGTTTGGCAAGATAATGTCTGTAATTGTGTTTTGCAATGTGTGTTTGTCAAGCCCGCATAATTATATAATGTGATCATGCGGGAGTCGAAGGAGGGATATCTTGGCGGAGTCGATGTATTGACAAGGGGAATCTTCGTGGAAATAACTGCGCTTTATGGTGTTGTTTATGCAGCATATTCTCCCCCAACATAAATGAGAGAGGGAGATGAGGAGAATAAGCTCACTGATAGATATTAGCACGAACAAGACTACGGAAAAAAAGGGGGACAGGACAGAGCACTAGACTTCAACTCACAAGCTTTATTCAGCAAAAAACATGCATAGAGTCTATCGTATGCTCAAATAAATGCGCAGACACACGCATAAACAAATGTGCCACGTAGGAGACAAGCAAATGCGCAACGAAGCCGATAGGCGCCCATGACAAGCCATTACAAAGCATACACCAGGTTTTTCTCAAGGTACAACACTTCTTTATCAATGAGTGCCAGTCATGGAGCGCTTACGCATTCATCAGCAGCTTTTGAAATGCAAAACGCCTCGAATATTTCCCTATCTAACTGCCTGTCGAACCGTCTGAGCACTTGCGTGTTATGAAAACACGGGGAGCATTTACGAGTACATCTTCAGCAGTGGTGAGCCAAGTATCCAGCACCTGCTAGAGCGTTACAGCGCTCCTGTGTTCCCTAAGCTGGTCATTCAGGCACCTGACTGTTTGTCCAATATAACACTTTCCACAGGAAAGCGGAATATTGTATACCACTCCCACATTGCAGTTAACGAAGCGGGTGACATGCTCTTTAGTGCATGTACCATGACTCTCGACATTCTTTACCAATCTGCCCATTCATGCGACCTTTAGTGGCGCTGAAAACACAACACCTACACCGCACTTGTTCGCCATATTTTGCAGCGAAAGCTGTAAATGACTAACCTTCCGTAGTTTTTTCGGCGTCCGGCAACAAAACGGACTTTGCGATTTCTAACATATCCATACGGGTGCATTGCGGCGGCGCAGATGTCCAAATGCGGAACAGATTAGAACGCTCGCCGTGAACAATAGCGTGATGTCAGTGTTATCGCAGTATACAAACAGGAGAGGTATCGACGCTAAAAACAGCTGCGTTATCGATGGGGCAGACACCTATAGTTCGCATACCCGAAGAACAACATGCGTACGAGGAGCGCCGGAGGGAACAGCAACGAGAATGTAAACGGCGCCGGCGCCAAATTACTACCGACGAAGAACGTTCCCGCGATGCTGAATGAAAACGACAATCGCGAGCACGGGCACCTCCGAACCAGCAACGACACCAGACTCGCAACGCAAAAATGACAACCATTCCGCTCTGTGAAGATGGAATAGTAGCGAAAGTACTTTGTGTTTCGTTTGAGAGTTTTGACAGTCGTCAGCTTTCACTACCATTCCATTATCACAGAGTGGAATGGTTGTCTTGTTTTTTTTAGGGGGTGGGACACCCCGTGTACGTGTGTCGCAGCCACAGGTCGCCCACTGGGACGAGTGTTAATGTACCGAGTGGCTGCCGGGTCACCTTCTGCCTCTTTAATGAGGCTCTCAGTGACACACACCGATTTATCATCGGGATTCCCGGCCCTATGTGAACAGCTCGCATGTTCCTGAACGGTGCAGGAAAGCTGGTGCACACGAGATTTAACCAAGAAAGGTGTCAGGCAGTTAGCAGCAATGCCTCTTTTAACTAACATCGAGTGCACCGAACGTTAGTCAAGCAAGGACTTCTTGCTTCTAGGAGAGTACATCCTACAAAAGGAGCTAACATTTAGAATGATAAGAATATCTAACAATTGTAGGCGAACATCTACTGGCAATTCATGTGTGAACTTAAGTCCTTACGCACACTTTTCGAAAACCCCCAGAACGTTTTTAACAGCAAAGCCCCTGCGCTCAGGCTTCGAACCTTCCAGCACAGCAAGAAGGTCATCGATAAAACGTTTCCAGCTGACTGCATCTTCTTACTTCTTGAAAGTATGGCTTCGAGTGTATATCAGTGGCCTGACTTGAGCTGCATCAGGAGGCATAGCTTCTTTAAGCTCTTGGACTCCCGTTTCTAATCAACAAGATCTATCCGAGTTCTCTACACCTACAACATGCGATAAATGTAACGACACCATAGGTCTTAGTCATACGCTCTGGCGTTGCTCCGTGTTACGCAGCGACAAGGACAACACTGACGAGCGGTGGGACGCAGCTCTACGTAGTCTCACATTTGAAGAACAGCCATGGGCAGTTCAACGGCGCCGCGAAGCGGCCGAAAGCCTTGGCGTTTCGATCCCAACGTGGGAGCGGCCCGCTTCGGGCTAGAAAACAAGCGCGACCTAATGGACCGCAATGAAGTTTTTCCATCCATCCATCCAAAGAGACTACCAGATGGAACCAGCTGACGGAGTCAGAATATCACTCCAAGTCTCATTGTTTAATTTGCGTTCTGCTGAAGTTGCTCTCATTAGCATTTTAAGTCACGTGCAGATTATTTACATTCCTTTAAAGGGACACTGAAGAAGGAAAATTATTTTAGCCTGATAAGTAAATGACCCTACTACAACAGAAAATAAAGCCACGGCGATCGTGACAAAATTATTTGTAAGCCGGAAAAAGCGCAAGAACGAAATGCAGGTGGCAACAATACCATTAGGTTTCCACGCCTGCACCCTGTGACGTTGTTAATTTTAATGCGTGGTCAAATCTAACCAGGCCTAGTCAAGTCTTGATCTGTAAAGATGAACTAAATTGTATTCTAACTGAGCCAAAGACCAAACCTAGGAGCAATCGAGAAGTTCTACTGAACTACAACGACTTATATATACATATACACACTTCGAAGCCTATGACGTCACGTGCCAGCACGGGGGCTTTGGCGGGAAATTCGAGATATAAACTTTTTTAGGACAATTTTCTCTTCTAATAATGAACCTAGTACGGCGCAGTTAAACAAAATGGAGTTTTCGCAAAAAAAAAAAAAAAAAAACTCAATCACTCTGAAAGAATTAAGAGTTTATCTTCAGTGTCACTTTAGAAACTGTTCTTGATGACATCCGCGCAACATTGGCGGTACTTGTGACTTGTGCAACGTCGTGTCTCTGACTCGCCGCAGCAACTTCGACGTCATGCCGAAGAGGTCTCGCGGCATGCTCGACTTCGGGATGACGCGAGGAGCGTCTGGCGCCAAGGCCGCCAAGGCTCGATTAGGACTCAAGCTGGCCAACGATCCCTTTGGGCCCGGACGCTGAGACGCCCGTGCCACCCCGCTGCGGGAACCGCTTCGCACGAGCAGCTCCCGCAACCACATCCCTGTATTCCTTTCCGCGCCTCTAACGGAACAGTTGACCAATCGCCTCTTAACTGAGCGCTGTAGAAAGATGTTTTCCAGCTCTGTTTCATCTTTCTTTGTTCTTCTCCAGGTTTGAGCTTTTTGAGCTTCTTTCTTCGCATAGTAGCTGCAGCCGGCAGGACCTTCGGTGTGCTTCAAAAAAAAAAAAAGATTCAGAAAAAGAAAATGGAGCAGCGAAACACTGTTTCTGGTACTACGAAGGAATGCTGCACATCTCGCCTCCGCGTGTTTCCGGTTGGCCCCGCTTGTATCATTAGGTTTGACTGTAGTGTGCACCCGGGGCAGTTCTACGCGTCATTGTGTCGCATAGTGATCACACCGCTCTCTCGTTGTCGCATCAGAGTTTGCGTTGGGCGGAAGGTTAAACGTTGGGAGGGCCTAACCTAATCAACGCAGAGCATGTGATTGCTGCACGAGGTCATCCCGTACATTGTGCTCCGTGTAGCAGTTGCTAGATTTGAACGGATGACTGCGGTTATCCGGATTACTGAACTCGAAACAGCACGTGAATTCGTTCTCATATTTTGTGTTGACTACCTATGACGAGCCAGTGCACGTTTCTTGAAATGTGTGGACGAACGCTCTTAACTGGGTGTAATTAGGTTGCATTCTTTGAGCCAGTGAGATTTTTTAAACCAGCGTCTAGAAACATGAGTTCTCAGCTTGCCTGTAATAATGCAGTTCTGGCCATCCTATGGCCAAGTCACCAGAATTGCTTTTGATGACAAATTTCTTTGAATGCGTCAAAAAAGAAAAGAAAGCGCCCACACGTTGTCCTCTCGCTCAACGTAAACTTCACGTACGTCTATATACCATGAAAGCCACCGTAATAAACCTTATTTCCAATGACTGTCAAAAAAGAAGTGTCTCGGTTCTCAGCACTCGGTGACACTAAAGCAAATACAATTGTGCATCGTTGTCATCCGTAGAAGACAAGCAAAATTAGGGGCTCTTTCGAAGCGCAGATAAGGTGTCGGGTTATTACGTGTGTCGTCTGGCAAGTCTAGTGACCGTTCCCGGATCACCGGCGTACATTTTTGAGCTGTAAAATTTTTATACCGGTGGTTATGATGATGTGAGTCAAAAGAAATGTGTTGTTGGAAGCGCAGTAATGTATCCAGCCACGCGGCGCTAAAGCAGCTAATTAAATATGTGTTGTTGTGCGTAACATGTTACTGTTAAAGAAACGCAATGCAAATATTTTACTCGCGTTAAATGTACGTTGTTGGCAAGTGCAGTTGGTGGAATGGGCGTACATTTATGTATTGTTAATGCAAGGGGTGTACCTTGACAATGTCACGTTGACTACATGTGCACGGAGCAAATAACCACGCGGATACGTTGCTATGTGCTTTCTTTTGAAGTACCAAAAGGATGAAATCGAGTAACCGCGATTGTACTTTTTTTTCTGTTTTATAATTATATATACAATGCTTGGGTATAAGAAGTTTCGGGGGATAAACAAAAGGTGTCCAGCGTTTATTGTTTATCGACGTGTTGCCTGTTGACATGTAACTTGTGTGTGATCCCTTTATGAGCCGCCAATGTAAACTTTTGATTTGAGAAAATTAGGGGAATTTCGTCCTTATGAGATAATTTTGGACTTTTGCCTTCGACTGTGTGGCAAAACAGATCGATTATTATTTTTTTGTTTTTCTTTTGCGCAAAGCTCCTGTAGTAATTAGCAATAAACGAACACTCGAAATAATTTATTGACTACCAAAACCTCTCTCATAATCTCCTTTCCTTTTTTTTTCATTCAGAATGTACGGCTAATGCTTCTGTCGTCCTCATATTCTCACGTACATTGAAACCATTGACACATGCATTAAATTTCAACAATACATTCGTTTTCAAATCGCCGTTTTTATTAGTTTAGCCATTCCAACTACTTTATCTTGCGCATATTTAATAACACACGCCCACTGGCTGATACAGCTTGCCTGTGTTTGCATGACAAGTTTGGAAAGAGCTCATTTACTCTACTCAACCACCACTCACCAACATTCGGTGCACAAAACATTTCTTTGTTTCCAGCATTCTCGAAGCCCATACAGGTCAGCACAACATTTGCTCGAGCATCTTTCTTACTGGTGTGCAGCCAGAACTGCTGTTCGCAGATGCGTTTTCCCTAATTTAGTTTGGAGGAATACGGTAAACCGGTGCTGCAGAAGTGCTCAAAAAAAGTTCGACACGCGCATTTCCCATTTTCCCCTTCGACTTCCTCCCATTCATCTCACCATGCCATTAAGCTCTTTTGAGTTATATGCAAAGAAAGAGAGAATCCACACACATATGCAGACTGTCGACCAAATTCTCGTGCCGATGTTTATTCATGGGACAATGAGCTGAATCGAGATCGCCGCTCACTGCACGTTTGTTTGTGACGGGCCTGTGCTTGAATGGCGTCTGTTTCGAATGGTCTGCGTGACCGTTCGACGAGCGTTAGGCGCCGACTGCGACGGGCCTCGTGTTTTCCAGAAGTCTGTGTACGTAGGCGTGTATTCGCTGCATGCTTATTTCTGGATTCTATCTGTCTTTTTTCTTTTTCTGTCTCTGTACAGTCGTTTGTGTACGTAGAAGCCCTGCCGCGCGTCCCGGATGCGTAATATGCGGGAGTGTCGCCACTGTAGTGAAGTTGTCTATACAGTTTCAATAAAAGATGCGTTTCATTTCTGTTCGTTGCGAAAAAGAAACGACACGACTGCGAGTGCCATTACTCTCAGTTCGCCGCCGGGACGAACTGAATGCATTGCGGCAGCAATGCATTGGCTGCGAATGCTGTTCGCTTCGGTGCCAGACTACCATGAGCGTGGTCTGTGCTGGGTAAGTAAACACGCGGCTTTTATATAGATAATAACGGCCGCTATATAAACTTACATACAGATTTTGCTCAGGCATCACGTGGAGGTGTTGGAACCAAAAAAAAATTATCGGGTTTTACGTGCCAGAACCACTTTCTGATTATGAGGCACGCCGTAGTGGAGGACCCCGGAAATTTCGACCACCTGGGGTTCTTTAACGTGCACCTAAATCTAAGTACACGGGTGTTTCCGCATTTCGCCCCCATCGAAATGCGGCCGCCGTGACCGGGATTCGATCCCGCGTCCTCGTGCTTAGCAGCCCAACACTGTTGGAAACAAGGTCTTACTGCTACTCCTTTTGAGTTCATTTCGAGTTTACGCGCTGTGAGTGATTAGAAATAATAATAATAAAGAAAACGCCGATTAATGAAGAAAAATGAAAAAAAAATGAGCAAGTGGTATATGACGTAATGTCGCACCTAAATGCTAGGATGAACAGGCTGAATAAACGCGGCAGTCAGCGCTGGGGAATCTCTCCGAAAGGGGCGTTCCTCGTGGGGACGTGAAGTTGTGCCCCGAAACAGGCGAAAGTTGAGAATTGCGAAGAAACACAAGAATAATACGCATATCTCTGCATTTAACAAGTAACTAGAATATTTCAACTTTGCTAATGAATTTAGATGCATAGATATACATGTATGACAGTCGATGTCATCTTAGAACAAATAAGTGTGAACACTTACTTTAGAATGCGTCTCGTCGAGTGAACAGTTAACAAGTAAGCAAGTCATCTTGGCGCTCGCGCACGCCCTTTTGGATGTCGAAATAACGTTTTAAACGCGGAATAAATGCTCAAGCGAACAGTGCTCACAGTAGCTCAGGGCTTTTTGCATTTGCTGCGCTTATACATTACAAGTCACCAAACTGCTCTAACATTGCCGACCGCCCCGTTGCTCGGTAGTGTCAGGAGATAGAAGTCTTTGAAAAGGGTCAAGCCTTAGCTCGCGATGCCATAACACCGAGCAATATCATGGAGTGCCCGAGGCATATTGCCCCAGAAGTATCACAGCCGAACATCATAAACACCGTAATCGGCTCAAGGAATACAAGAACAACGTACTCCTCTTAACATCACCGTCACAAACACGCACTAGATCTAGAAGATGCTGCGCTAATCCGCCAGGAACAAACACTTAGACTACAGAATGATGCTATCCAAAACCACATTGAGAAGAGACGTGGCAAATCAGCGTGTCAGGTATACGCGGCAACTACCCCATCGCACTCCATACTTACTGGGAATGCCCCAAGGTGTTCTCTTCTGCACACTTCTTAAGTCGATCAAGAATTCCTTCCTGCCTTCCCAACAACTGGGAGAATGAGACCACTCCACAGCAAGAGATTCGCCCTACACTATGCCCACTGCTGGTAGCCCACGTCAAATACATCAACAAATCCCGACAAATGCAGTCCCCAGCCTGACCGGGGACTCAGATGGACTCACCGACAACGGCACTCGAACAGAGTCGTTAAGGAATAAAGTTTACACGCATCTTTTAGTTGCTAGCTAAAACAGTTCTACCATATTTGTTACTAGAACGTTTTGAGTTTACGCCAATTGCTCGTGCAACAGTCTACCGAGTCATAATTGGCCGCAGCCAAAACTGCATATTAACCAGGATTCCCCGATCATGCGTGTTGTACCTTGTAGCGCTTTTTCAATCAATCAATGAGTCAATCAATAAAAAATGTTAGCTTTATTTAAATAATTCAAGGAAAGCCTACGGTCGCAGCTTCGAATGGTCATAGTTTTCCCTTATGCATGTGGCTCTAAAGTTCACAGCTATCAACGCAATACAGGAATGCTTTCGAACACGCATCGTTGTAGGAATTATAGCCGACGTTGTCGCTAGAAAATGCAGAAAGAAAGTGAAAAGCTGTAGGAGAAGCCTTTGCCGGGTACGATTACGCACTTTGAAGCCTATTCCTCTTCCACTTATCTGGACGACGACGTCATTAAATAGTTTCCCGAAGAAGGTTTACAGGCTAAACATTGCACCTGTATTAGCATTAGCATGAAAGATATTTTTTGCCTCTATACTTCGAAGTGGCCGTTCCCTTCGTCTCTGCCTCAGATACTGAGTGCCAGAAATTACAAGTAAATATTTCGCCGTGAGCAGGTTTTATGTATGTGCCTGAAATATCTGACTTGTCGTCACCTGGCGTTGAAGCCAAATCGCCTGGGGTGAAGCAGAGCCCAGGTTATTTAGCCAAGCCCGGGGCGACGGGACAAAATCAGCCTTATCCGCATCAGGAAATTCACTTTCGGTACCTAACACTGATAAATGCTGTAGAGTTCTATAGCTCCAGTGAGAAACTGCCCGAGGCCTGATTGCTTTCTGTAAGCCCGCGCTCTGAAGTGTACGAGCATGTCAGTCAATATTGAAGCGCTGCCCCTTCCGTAAGTTTTGTCAGCGGATTGTTTTTGTATTAGAATTGATAGCCTGCTGCAGGGGCCTGGAAAAAATAGCCTGGCATAACAAAATGCACTCATGTCTTCTCTATTGGCACTCGTGGTAATATTCTTTCATAGCATTAAGCATATTCTGTATTTTTTTATACTCGCATCGATACTGCGCGCCTTTCAGAATTGGTGGCGCTAAAAGTGGTTACAACAGCTGGCCCCGTTTCCCCATAAATTTTGTCCTCACATGAAGGGCCCACAATTTGTATCGGAAAGAAAGTATAAAAAATAAGTGAAATAGACAACGAAAAGCGTTTAGACCTTTTAAAGAGAGCTGGGATCCCTTGGGAATTGTCTGCGTGAGAAAAGTTCGAAGGGACTTGCCTCCATATATGTGTTATATTTATTGCTTTGTGGTGTATTACACAGCGAGGGGGAAAATGTGTGTGGGGGGAGGGAGGAACCAATGAACATTTAAGACCAGGCTGAAGAAGGCAGAAAACCCAGTAGACAGGGAAGGAAGTGTGGAAGCTGCATTAACGCACGTCTAATATATGGCGCAACCGCCACAGGTTGTAGAAGAAGTTGATTTTTAATAACGTGGATTTAATTACATACTAATTTCACCTGAGTAGTTGATCTGATGTAGAGCCAGATTGATAGCACACGTAAACACTGAGTAGTTGGACGCAGACTTCTTTGTAAGTGAACACACTGTTGTAATCGCACCGCTGGCACGAGTTGTTGGAACCTCAGTGCTGACGCCCGTTATTGCAAATGGGTCGCAAGCCCCAAGGGTAGCGTTGGCCTGGCGGCCTGGGGCACTGGAAGCATCCGAAGGTCCCGGCAAAGCATGAGTAGACTGGTAACAGAACAACTTGTTTATTCTAACATCGCAAAAGAGCGGGCTGTCAGGTCGACCGAAGTGGAGAGACGGGAGAGCACGTAACTCAGCAGAAGAAATCGGAGCCTCTCTCTCGGCGTCTGGGGGCAGCTGCTTTTATAGTCTCGCAGCTGAGGGCAAGGAGGAACGTCTCGTCAGATGCGCACGTGACAGGGCACGGACACGCTGAGAGACATGTTGAGACGAATGTAGTGACGCATCCGCCGAGCAGGCGCCAGGCAGACCTCCTCGCTTCACACTTGGGGAGCTCCTCTCCCCGGCTGCCGCGCTTTGACAAGCGTGGGCACACACACACACACGCACACACGAAGACACGTGGCACTGAAACACGCCTGGACGCGCTTGGCGGGGAGGCTTGCGGCAGCTCCGAACGGGCCAAAATGTCCGCCGCTTTGAAGGAAGCCCCGGCGTCCGTTGCATCCGCGCCGGCTATACCGCGCGTCGTAGGCGAAACGTAACAACACACATTCTATAATGGTGCAGCCGCACCAAGATTTATGAATATTGCATTGTACGCATTTGCGCTGTACATGCTGTTTAGGACAAATCCACACCATTCTTAAAAATTTCGCACCCGCTGTGTACACAGGATCATATTCACAGGAACATCCTCGACACTCAGAGCCTTAGATAGCACTGCATTACAAAATAAACTGAGGCAAATTTCCCCATCTCCGAGGCTGGTGCTCAAGAGCTATGGTTAATGACACTTAAAGTGTCGTCTTCTTTTTTAAAGGATAGTTGGAGGGGATATTCGCAGGTGCTTTATGTGAATGTTTCTCGGCGGTCGGCTAAAGTGCTTGATCTGATTCGGGTGCTCTCATTAGTACTGCTGCGATATTTGAGTACCGGCTACATCAAGTAGCAATACAAAACAGCTGCCCAGAAGGCAGTAAAATAATGAATTAAGATGAAATTCACTGAAACCGTTCCATAAGAAGCCTACTCATATTTGATTACTAGACGAGGGATAAATGAACTTCAGAAATACAGTCGTAGGAAGACGTAGTAGACGCAAACACGAAATAGGAAATGTTATGTAGAGTATAATAGCAGATGCTTAGAGAAGGTAAATGCAGCCGTAGGAGGCAGGAACGATTTTATGCCGAAATCGTCACAGCATTAGGAAGGCAGACTATAACCTATTTAGGTAGTCTGGCTGCGCAGAAGTGGACAATACCTAACATATGGCATGCAGAACAGCGCCAATAAAATTGCTAAATATGTACTCTAAGAAAAGTGCACGCCTTTGAGAGAAAGCACACTGACGCAATATAGATTATACAATAGGATAGTTGGAGAACCGTCCGTGATGGCTATATATGATGTGACCCGCGAGAGCCGTAGAGTCAGGGCAAGTGGGCAACCGGGCTCAGTCCTGGTTAACCTCCCTACCTTTCATTTATTATTTGCTCTCTCTCTCTCTCTTTTTGAAGAGGCGGCATGGGCGCATACTTCACACTGTCGTTACACTGCAGATGAAACGATATGCAGTCACAGTTATGAAACAACGTGCCCACTTCAGTTATTACCCGAAAGGAAGATACAAACTCTTAAGTTAAAAAGCATTGACATGTTTCAATGCACAAGAATGATAACCATCACCCAACGCCTAGAGCGGCATGCCGGGTGATCACTCAGGCTAATATCTTCAGTATATCAATAAAGTTTCTATATGTCTCTCTCTATAACAACGAAACTAACTTTTACGACTAATGATCATTAGTCTACTTTACACAAAAAGGAAAGAAATAACACATATAGGTGTAAGAAAATGTCCTTTATGTATATACATTAGTCAATCAAACGTTGTGGAAAAGCCAGCGACAGAAGCTGCCAAAATCGTCAATATCATCAGATAGGTGAAGTGAACATTAAAACGCTATGCTTTAATTTGAAAGTGACAGCAACAGGCTCACTCATATCGCGAGAGCAGCGAGAAAAACATAAGCCACCGGTGGTATAAACAACATGGATGGACACGTGTCATTGTTCTTTTTCCCGAAAATCGGTAGTTCTTATTCCGCGAGCGTGCTCTCTCGTTTCTTTCTCTTGAGGATTTGGCTTTCGTGAAACTTTTCAACGACGCTCAGCGCATACTAATCGCCCATTCGTCCAGCATTCCATTCGTTTAAAACGAAGAGCCATTTATTGCTGCCGACGTAAAACATGCCTTCAGCATGAAAGTTTTCATCATCAAATTCTCATAGGCTCGTTTATAGATTCTTATGAAGTAAAGAAATGTTGGATGGCAGCGCGGCTGCGTGGTTGATCACATATGTCGCACGTAAGTATGGCTTGGTGATGTCGTGTGCATCCTAGTAATGCAACTTCATCCGAAGAACGATGCATCCAGCTGAACGTGCGTATGTTCGATATCCACTCTATTACCTCTTTTTTCTCTCTTTCATTCTGTATAATGCAAAATTATACCTCAACAATAAGTAACAATAAGCAGATCAGGTGCATTCACCACCTGCGTCAAAGGTGTCCATACCTTTATTAGTGCTTACTCAATTCCGTTGTTTACTTAAGATGGGCTCCTCCACAAAAAGAGGCCTAATTCAAGGTTGCAGGGAAAAGAGGATTCCTTGCCATTGTCATACATTTGCAATGTCTCGTTGTAATGCCTATAGCCATGCGTTGGGCGGTTATTTTTCTTAAATCTCAGCAGTCGTCGCAGGGAAACTTGCGCTTTGATTTCTTCGTCATACATTTGCTTGTGTAAATGTCGCCGCGAGGTAGGATTTCAGTTCCGGATATATTGAGATGTTTTTTTTTTTTTTGTGCTGCTTGCCTTTACGACCGTACTCATTGTACGCGCTTATTGTGTGTGTGTTTTCTTTCTTTTTGCTCAGACGTCACTTCAGGGACATATCAAGACGTACCTGTGCTAGTTTGATGCTAATTTGATGCTAATTTGAGAATCAATTAAGAGAGTCCACTCAGCCATTAAATGAGTTGAAAGGTGGACCTTTGTACGGAAGCTGGAATTATTGATTATAACCCTGTACTTCCAACGCACCTGCGTCTCGAGGACGTACACCATTAAACCCATAAAGTTCAAGCTTTTTGTGTTACATTCTTAAATATTAAAAAAAAAGAACAGTGCAACGCAGAAGTGCTTGCTCAAGACAAACAATGAAGATGTATCCGCTATCGGTTGCCTCTATGTTTCACTTCGCTTGAACTATCCAAAGAGATCGAATAAAAAGACTTTACATAGATCTTTGGAGCGTTTCAAGTAAGCTTATCGATCGGCACGCTTGGGCAAAGAGCTGCATCGCACAAATTTGAACATCGACGCAGCTGAGAAAGAAGATTGTTTTATGCAACCTTCTGCAGCAGGCCTTATTTCCAGCCATCGAACTTTGCAGGCTGTAATCATCTCGCTGGTCCATGCCGGGCAATCGACGGTAACATACAAGGCTAGAGCTACGTGCTGCAAAACTAACTAACTAACTAACTAACTAACTAACTAACTAACTAACTAACTAACTAACTAACTAACTAACTAACTAACTAACTAATTAACTAACTAACTAACTAACTAACTAACTAACTAACTAACTAACTAACTAACTAACTAACTAACTAGCTAACTAACTAACTAACTAACTAACTAACGACTATTTTCACGGCATATTGAGCGTATTGGCAATCTAAAGTTTGCGCCGTGTCTTTGCGAAGGCGAATATAGTTGGGATAGCTCCTGTTCTCTGTAAGGTCTTTGACAACCGCGCTGCTATATTCCAGGAAGCGTCTCAGTGAAGTGTTAAGGCTATGTCTTGACGAGTTTATCCTATCTAGTAGTTCTCATCAGGAAATAATCACAGAACTAACGTGAGGGCTATCGCATCATATTCAGACGTGGTCCCGTAGAAATATGCAGAATTGGCGCACTTTACAGCTAGCCACGGAGGGGCGCAACTGCAGGCTGCTCGCAGAAAGGGAAGCGCACTTGCTGGAAAATTGGGCGGAACCCTTACTGCTGCGTCTGTCACCCCTCCAGAAACAATATTTCACATACAACTCACTCTCATTGTGCGATGGGACGAGGAACACTCAGAGTTACATTAGACCGCTTGCACTCCCGTGCCTTTACGGACGAGCAGATTTCTGGCGCATTCAGCAAGGTTAACCACGAGCAACGGGTCATAAAGTCACCTTGTACACTTGTGTTAAGAATATCTATCTATCTATCTATCTATCTATCTATCTATCTATCTATCTATCTATCTATCTATCTATCTATCTATCTATCTATCTATCTATCTATCTATCTATCTATCTATCTATCTATCTATCTATCTATCTATCTATCTATCTATCTATCTATCTATCTATCTATCTATCTATCTATCTATCTATCTATCTATCTATCTATCTATCTATCTATCTATCTATCTATCTATCTATCTATCTATCTATCTATCTATCTATCTATCTATCTATCTATCTATCTATCTATCTGTGGCCGCCAGTACACGCCCTTTGATATCAGGACATCCGGTGGCCTTCAAGAAGGCTGTGTCCGAAAGAGTGGCGCCATGACACTCACGACGGTCAAAGAACCCGAATGGGTCAAGCCACAACTACAACTGTCAGTTGCAGGCTCGCGCTTGAGGCCTCCCAGTAATTAGTCGTAAGGCGTGTATGTAATATAGATAGTGTGCATTTAAAACCAGTTTCTGAGATGCAAAAGCAGCATACCACTCGTGTGCGTGTTACACGTCTCTGCACGTGCGATTTCTTCGACGAGAAAGCATCTATGATGCGGGATCATTTTACGATGGGGCACACGCGCGCAGGTGAATTGCATAAAAAAAAATGAAACGCGAGCACGGGTGCCAAGTGACTAAAGGCCTCGCAACAGCACTCGAGGGATAGCAATTTTGCTGGCCTTCATGGAATACAGGCATTTTAAATCGACCCATGCTTAGACGTTAGTGTACTGGTGGCTCAGCATTCCTCCTCATGTGAGCTTAAAAAAAAAATGTAATTGCGTTTCGACCTTGTGTCCAGCGTTTTTCTCTGCATGGCGGCAATAAAATCGATGTGAATGTCATGAAATATTCGCTCATTGTCCAAAATGCACAGTTGCAGCATGAGATAAACTGTCAGTATATTAAAACCATATGGTAAATGATAAAACATGCACCGTAAAAGGGGATCAAAAAACATAAATTGTATACAAATACTGACAGAGGGGTTCCGTTCAGCTGGGTTTATTACCCAAGAACGTCGCTTCTGCACTGTGAAAAGGGCCCGTCCTTTCAAGAATTTTTTTCCCTGTTAAAATTGAGGCAGTGTGCCAGTACTGAAAGAAAACGGCGAGATTCCGTTTATCAAGCCGCATGCATGCGCACTGTTAAAGAGGGAGAAAGAAAGTATTGAGCAAAAGAGTGAGAACGATGCTTGAAAAGGAAAAAAAGAAGAAATGTGCGACTCATGCAACGCGCATGCGCAGTTATTCCGCCACCTGCCCCGATGGGCTCCACTGTAGCAGATATTGCGTGAAGCTTTCTGCAGTGCCTGCTCTTGGGGGAAAAAGTGAGCGACTGGGCTTACAAGTGGTGGCGGCAAGTTATTTATACTTATTTCACCATGTGACTGCGTTCTTGGTTTTTGCCTGCCACATCTGCTGTGAAGCTGCAAATTGGGTGAGTAGGCTTTGAGTTTGATAGTGTTTTTGAGAGTTGCGCTTACTCGAAACACCTGGGAGCTAGTGAATTGAAACGCAATACTTTGAATTTCCACTATCCCACTTTGTCGGGATTTATGATATGCTACAAGAACTAACCCTGGGAGTGTTAGCCCCAGCGCCATCGCTCACAAACCATGGCGGCGGATGCGGAACATCTTTTCTGCTGCAGACGTCACGAGTACGTCATCTTTTCTTCTGTAGGGGGGGGGGGGGGAGGCTACTAGTCAATAAACCCCCACATGCTACCTGAAGGCATCGATTTTGCCGGGTTCTAGACCCTCGTTATGTAATGAATTAGAAGAAAGGAGAATAACCAAGGGCTTCAATTTTTTATGAATCATATGGTAAGAAGCCAACAAACAAAGACACCAAGTACAGCATAGAGGAAATTACATGTACATATGAATTGAAATAAAGAAATGATAAATTAATGGAAATGAATGTGGATGAAAAAACAACTTGCCGCAGGTGGAGAACGGTCCCATTTCTTCGAATTACGCGTGCGATGCTCTTGTAATTTTGTTCCTCTTATCACAAATCACAACTTAACTGTATCAATGGGAAGCGAACTACGTCCCTCATTGTAGCCTGACCAAGAGTTCAGCGTAACAATGTTTTTCAGCAAAGAGGGCCAGTGCCTTATTCACAGCATCAGCTGTCTGTGCTTTATTGATAAATCGGGGTGGCCTTCATGCAAACTGTTCCCTTTCGTCGGGCTTGCTATGCAACAGCTCAAATTTTAATATATTGCAGTCTATTTCACAAATATGAGAACTTCGGCTTCAAATTTCTTTCGTATTTGTTTGAACTCTTTCCTAGAGCACGTACTTCTTGGGATCAACACACGCCGTGGCTAAAAACCAACGCCAGTACCACCGGTTCCCGAAAAGGGGCTAAAATTTGAGCGTCGGATTACAGAAGCCGACTCGGACATTTCGGTACGATAATGTTTTTTAATGGGAAAGCATTATATCCTCCACCGAGAGAAAATCCGTCGTCGGCGTGACCAAAAGGTGGTGAAATATATATTAAAATAGCAAAAACATATAAAAGATATGCTCGCGTTGACATCAAATTTCTGAGGAAGGTTCCTGTAAATAAAGTAGCCTTGATGGCTTTGAAAGGAAAATTTTGTAGATTTCGGTCTGGCTGAGAATCAAACCCGCGTCTCCGGGGTGCCATATAAGCATGCTTTCCCGACGTCCCGGTGGTTCCGTGGTTATGGTTGACTAAAGGTGTGGCCTAGTGCGTGCGTATGGGCGTATAAGGGCGTATAAAATGAGCGTCAGGCCATATAAAACCTCGTAAGGGCGTATAAATTGAGCGGTTTCGTGACGTTCCGAGGTCTACAAACGGTATAATGCTTTCGCATTCCCGCACGTAAGCAGACTTGAGTGTCTCTTCCAAATTTTCTCGCCTAAAGCATCTTTCTTCGAGTGTCAAAGTTAGATAGAATTGTGGCGTAGTGAGAGAGGGGGTACGGCGTAAACATCTTCATGCTCCAGAACCTGTACCCTGTGTACATTTTGTGCCGCACAGCTCAAGCATCCTGTCATTTTACAGCGTGGGCTTCATTTATATTGAAACTATATCCTCAAATGCCTTTTCACTACCAGCAGACTCTTATGTGCAATAGACCAGTTTATACCTTCTCACTTATTCAAAATAGTTTATGTCAGCATCACTTCTGTTGATGCAAGCGCCCCTCGTCAGCATTCCAGATTGTTCATGCTTTCATTGCAGTTAGTATGTAGGGCGTACATACCAAGCTTGTTGTCCGTTTTTCTTTAGTATATTGTAAGAAAGAGCAATAGGCTCAGACATTTTTGTGCCAGGTAGTGTCACTGCATTGCTAGACACATTACACATCGTTTTAAATGCTACTCGAACATAGTTTGCCAATCAGAGATATTGGTATTTATTGGTGCACTGTTGCCTTATACTAAGAAATTGCAGATGTCAATTCTGTTTTATATCGATTTCCTTCCTTTATGTGCTTAAACTTCTCCCTGTCTTCTTTCTGGAGCAACAATGACTGCTAATCTACTTGAAATGAGGGTTAATATACTATCATGTTGGTATCAACAATTGCTTTGGTTTTATGGCCAGCCACCTTTTTTCAGGTTTTCAATGTTTCTTGCTTCAGATAAAATAAATAGTAAACTGTAAAGTAATTGGTATTTTCCACAGCAGGAAGAATAGCAGCAACGGTAATGAATGACAGTTTTCTAGTAAACCGAGTAATAGTAATGATTATTAAACGTAGCAGGTTCATTTTTATCGAAAAGCGCAGTTCTATTTTGTTGGGAAAAAATTGCTAAAATTGTTACAAATATGACGGCGTATCATTTTTAAGGAGTGCAGTGAAATTAAAGAAGCAAGTAACTTTTTTACGGTAAACTGCTGTGAATAAGACTGTATGTTACTTCGATGCCATGAAATGAAATTACAGGCCACTGTATATCTTGTATACGATAAATTCCTATAAATGTGACAGCGTGGTTCTTGCGGTTCTGTGGAATGAAATTACAGACGTCTGTGCATCTTACAGGAAATAGTCGGCAGCCGATGCTGTAGGGAAAGGCCCCGTAAGAAAAACTGCGTATTTATTTACATTGTAGTTCAGCAAGGGCCAGCCACATGCTGAAAAATCTTCGTCTTCCATTCGGAACGGCGCATACTTAATCTTCGCACGCCCTAGGATATAGACAAAAACGGTGCTTATGACCGATATCTCGACACGATCGTGCAGCAATGTCACAAATCATAATCACGAAAATCGCAGAAGTTGATGGTGGTGCTTTATATGTGATGGATCAGATTAGATTACCATGAGAGAAAGTTGACATGAAGAACGTTTATTGTAAAAGGAAATAGTTTGGGAGGCAGGTAGGTGGGACTTTTAGTCTAGGGCTCCACTGGCCTAAGTAGCCCGCCTTTCCTTCGCTGGCGAGCCCGGTCTCACAATGCTCCGTTCCGAAGTTTTTGCGCCGGAATGTGAGGCATATTGATTTTGGGGGACCTGAGCTCGCATTCCCGCGTAATGTGGACGAGAGTTGGCTGGCCTCCACACCACGGTCAGGGGTCCACGTATGCGGTGTGGTGCGTGGTATGTTTTACCCGTAGGTGCGGGTATGTATTTGTCTGCAGGCGGCGCCACTCGTACGTGCCCCTTATACACCTAGCTGGTCTGGCAGAGGTGGGGGGGGGGGGGGGGGGGGGAGGACAGCCCGGTCTTTCTCGACGCTGCCATTTAAGGACATCCTGCGGCGTGTGGGTTAAGCGATTACAGCCTGACTTGGAGAGGAAGGGCTAAGTAGGGACGCACGAAAGGAGGTAACATCAAAAATGGAACCGAAATCCACGTGCTCTGTGCATTCTAAGATAGAACAATACGTCTGGACGTGCGATAACGTCTCCTAATCACGAACTATTTAAACCCAAAAGTTTAGCAATATGGCTAAGCTGCGCACCAAGCAATAACAGGATGCACTTCAATAAGTTTTGTGGTGTTTCAGGAATTCTGGATGCAATTTCCCAGTCACTTCAAGAAATTTTTTGCTGTAATCTAAAATTTCCCTGAATTCTCGAGTAAATGCGGCAGAAACAACAGCAGTTCGCTAGACGCAATACGCTTACATTCTAACACATAATAACAAGTACACACCTTCAAACAAGGATTTCAGGTTCTTAGTTTATCTATTTTATTTATTTATTTCAGCAATACTGCTTGGTAATATAAGCAAAGAAATAGCTCACGCAAAAGGAAAGAAAACGAAGTGCGGGTTTCAGAGGCCCGGGCGTCCTTTGTCTTTTCGCTGGAAGAAACGGTGGTGTAAGACGCGCTGCTATCGGCTCTTCGGGTGTATTGTTCTTCACTCTACTTGAAGCCTGGTCTACCGCACAACGAGGTCCTCGGGCTTTGCGCTGGTGCCAATACCCGGGGCCGGCTTTCGTGCAGGACCATGGAACGCCTGCGAAACGCGAGAGCAACTCGGAGACGAAAGACCACTAAGGTTATCAAGGAAGTTGAGGACCTTTTTGTCAGCAACGAGTTCGATCGTGCGGGGCTTTGCTGCGTTCTTCGGCGCCTCGAGAAAAATGACGAGCTTGCCAAGGACAACGAGGCACTGCACCCAGAGATGACTGATGACGAGATGGCTGCTGCCATCGAGTTTGTGCTAGCGTGGATAAGGCTGTGAGCAGAAGTGGGGAAACAAAATGAACAATTACGTAGTAGAGACAATACATATTTTGCATACCGGCGCTTGCGCATAAGAATGTATGGGAAATGGCTTCGTGTACAACCGCACCAGTACAGAGCTTATCGCGGAACATACAGAGTGAAACACACGTATACAAGGCAACAAAATAATAAATTTAGACAAGAAAAAGAAAGCTAATGTCTTCTGACTAATTAATTGGTCGCCAGGTGACCCTTCATTGCTGTAACGGAATCAGCTGAAGACGAGTGTTCCCTTACGTCGGCTTCAAGCCTTTTCCATTCCCGGACCGTTCGTAGAAACAATGACTTATTAATGATATAGGCTCGACAGTAGAAGTCTCAGTTTTCGTGGTTGCTCAGTGGGTACGGTGTTGGGCTGCTGAGCACGAGGTCGCGGGATTGAATCCCGGCCATGGCGGCCGCATTTCGATGGGGGCGAAATGCGAAAACACTTGTGTACTTAGATTTAGGTGCACGTTAAAGAACGTCAGGGGGTCGAAATTTCCGGAGTCTTCCACTACGGCGTGCTTATAATCAGAAAGTGGTTTTGGCACGTAAAACCCCATAATTTTAGAAGTCTCAGTTTTTAGGAGCGGTGAAAGCGTGTGGTTTGTTTGGTCACAGTCTGAGGAAAATTGCCCCTTTTTTCTTCTTATTTTATTGTGCTACAGTAGATGCAGGTACTGTAACCAATGAACATGATGCTGGGACTGTTACGAATCCGGTTCAGCCTTGTTAACCAAGGCACCAGCCGATGCGCGTCAGCTGTAAGCAGCAGGTAGGTAGTAGGTCATTTGAAGAACATAGCGAAGACCATTAGGGATATGAAAGGACAAAACGCTTGAAAATGAAGAACAAAAGTACACTGCAGCACTCTGCCGCACTACATCGTGGCTTGACTTGCACACTCCCTTTCGCTGTTATCTTTCCGGCAATCACAACGCGTGAACGAAACGTCGTCTGCGGGTACGTCGGCAAAGCGCACATCGGATCGGCGATGGATGCTGCACTCCGCCCTCTCGTTGAAGGGATTCCTAAAGTAACGGGACAGCTGGAAGATGTGCAGCTTGGAAAACAGACGACTTATCCCACGGCTGGTCTGGTCTGATGCAAACACGCTTCTTGATTGACGTCAGCTGTCGCCCGATAGCA
Source organism: Dermacentor andersoni (assembly GCF_023375885.2). Taxonomy (NCBI): domain Eukaryota; kingdom Metazoa; phylum Arthropoda; class Arachnida; order Ixodida; family Ixodidae; genus Dermacentor; species Dermacentor andersoni. The sequence goes on along the minus strand of NC_092817.1, from coordinate 93,092,894 downwards.
GCCGCCCATGGGAACCTTGCATAGGACGAGATAACAGCCGCCGGCAGATTCGAAATGGTCGAGATGAAGGCTTTCTTTTTTTTGAAAAGTTGGTGTTTTTGAAAAAGGCGGCTTCGCACTCCGCTATGAACGGAGCACCCCACGTACGACTGCAAAATTTGTCTGAGATGTTCCCAGAAGCGTATGATGTTTGCTGAATGTGTTTTAAGGTGAAAGCCTTTCTAGGCTTATGGTGAAGCTTGTGTCAGCAGACCTGACCGCCGGAGTGTCCTCCGAAGCGTCAATACGCCATATGAAGACAGATTAAACATTTAAAAATGATTGACAGTGACAGTTAGTGAAATACAACGTTATAATAGAGATTGCTAGACGTTAATAATGACTAGTAATGACAACTAATGACTTGTAATGACTACTAATGACTACGAAATGACCAATATGTCTAACGATGGCTTGTAATGACCACAATTGATTACAAATGACTAAGAATGCTGACTAGTGAGCAGTAATGACTAATAATCACTGAAATGACTTGTAATGACTAGTAATGACTATTAAATGGCCAATATGTCTAACGACAACTTGTAACGACTGCAATTGATTATAAATGACTAAAAATGCTTATTAATGACCAGTAATGACTAATAATGACTACTAATTACTTGTAATGACTACTAATGACTACGAAATGACCAATATGTCTAACGAGGAATTGTAACGACTACAATTCATTAGAAATGACTAAAAATCCTTAGTAATGACCAATAATGACTGAAATGACTTGTGATGACTACTAGTGACTATGATATGACCAACATGTCTAACGACGGCTTTCGCCGTTCATCTCTTAAGAGACCTTGTATTTTTTTTTTTATCCCGCGAGGTTGTTGTGTACTCATTTCATGCAGAAAGGTTCACTACTGACAGTGTATACGGTGTATAATACAAAGTGTATAATACCGAAAATGATAGCAAACAGAAAGAAAAACTAATATTTTATAGCTCCTTACACCCTTCTGCTTTATATTTTTCTTTCTTTATTTCTCTTTTTTGGTTGACAGAGACAGTGTGGGCTTTACTAATGTATGGGTGTACGTAAAAAAGAGATCTCCTTTTCAACCATTTATTTTCAGGCTCCATTTTTGTTTCTGCCAGAAAAAATCACACACACACACACACACACACACACCCACACACACACACACACACACACACACACACACACACACACACACACACACACACACACACACACACACACACATATATATATATATATATATATATATATATATATATATATATATATATATATATATATATATATATATATATATATATATATATATATATATATATATTGTGTGTGTGTGTGTGTTCGATTGCTTTGACGATATTTCTCAGGAATTAAATCCACGCATTAGGCCGTTAAGGGTATCTTTTCCTTGCTTTCTAGCACAGGCAATCTTGTATGCACAATGTTTTCTTTATCAAGGCAACTCGGGTTTATATGGTTATGACACGTAAGCTGAGCGCGACTCCGGAAGACTGTCGCTCATTGCATGTAGCAAGACCAAAGGGCCCTTCCTTGCAATCTTCGTGTTTGAGCAAGAGGTGGCGATACTTCTTGCAATGCGACACGTTAACAAAACGAGTGTGTTCGGGCGAAAGCTGTGGCGCCTGCGTACGGAGAGTGGGTGTAATTTCCCCAACAGCTTGTCCAAATACCGAGATCCTTTATGTTTTTAGTGCGACTTGAGAATAAGACTCGAGAACGTGCCTTAGGTGCGCACGCGACTCGTTTCCGGGATTCGTAAACAGATCAATATTTAAACAGCGGGCTTCGGCTATTTTCCCTGCAGAGTAGTATATGTAGGCGAATGTACGCCGGATAAACGCTCTGCTCCTCAATAAAGAGAATTCTGTTGCCTTGAGCCAAATACGAAGTATAACTTTTGAGCTCAACTGCATTTGAAGAGTGGTAGGGCGCGTTCAGCGGTATCTGACGCAGTTGTACTGATCCGGTCATTACGGCGTAAGTGTTCCTTTTGGTAGCCGCTGCGATAACCCAGTGGCTATGACATTGTGCTGCTGTGCTCCAGGTCGCGCGTTCGTATCTCGCCATGGCGGCCCTATTTAGATGGGGGTCAACTGAAAAAAAAAAAAATGCTCATGTACTTAAATTTATATGCATGTTAAAAAAGACCCCGAGTGGTCAAAATTACGCCTGCGCCCTCCACTACGGCGTGCACCCTAACTATAGGTCGTGGTTTGGACGCGCAAAACGCCAAAAGTTCAATGATTATTTTTGTCGTGCCCCTTAACAAACCGCATTAAATATGTGTCGAAGTGGTGTCACTGCATTCATCTGCCTCTGCATTGTCGGCAAATCAAGCGAGACGTGTACGTGAACACATACATCTTGCTTGAAACAGTCATTCACGGGCCATTCCTCCTGGTGTCTAGCGCGCTACACGAATAGGTAGACAAAGCAAGGCTTCAGACTCGAGCGTGGTCTCAAGGAATGAGGCAAAACGGACATGCTCCGAACTTATCGCCGCGCACCGTCTCGAACAGATAAGCAACGGCGGTTTTTCAATGAATCCCAGAAGCGGAAGGAAGACGGTGATTGAAGAATTTCCGGTCAAGAATGTTGGCGTGGCATTACGTTAAGGACACCCTCTGGGTACGACAAAATGAACACAGGAGTACTTCGGTTGAAACCAGCTTGATTCGACTTTCGGACGGTTGCAGCGTCTAGAAGGCGGCACCAGCGGCGCATCGTGCACCATCGCCCGCGGTTGTTGTTGCGAACTACTTGCGAACGTTGCCGGAGAGTGAGCAAGAAACCCCGTTCTAAGGCGCGATCCTGCGCCACAAATTTTTCGCACAGTTGCGAGCTGTCTGCTGCGATTTGTCACCTTCAACTGTGTCTAGTTTGCTGTGAGAAGGACTTTGTGCGAGCGCCTGTCGACCGAGGTGTGGACGTCCTGAGTGGCTACTTCCTGACGGATCAAGTAACGTATATATACGTACTTCCTTTTAATGAGTTTGAAGCAAATGAGTTGTTATAAATTGATAGATTTCACAAGGTGTGATGTCAGCACAGTGATGCTACGGCATCAGCCAACGCGTAATATTGTACAAAAGTGTTACGCCTAGAACTTAACAGGGGCGTGGCTCATATTCATATTGTGGTTTTGACCCTTAAAGCCCCAGAACTTCGATAGACGCTACCAGCGACTTCTGTCGCGTCCATGATATGGCTCGTGCGATCGCTCTTTTCAATGTAAACATCTTAGTTGCGTGTCGTCACGTGGCGGGAGATGGTCCCGGAGACGCTCGTGGTCATTTACATACAAACTTAGCAAATACGGCCGAATTAATTAAGCCACAGATAATACGTCAATGTTTCTCTAGAATTTCTTTTATTGGAATGCTCTGTGGCACCTGCCGTTGTGATGAAACATTCGCACGCCTGGTTTTTGTTTAATCAGTTTACAGCAGGTTGCAGCAGGGTAGGGGCAAGTGCTGTGTACTAAAGAGCTGGACAGTAGCCATTTTCAGAATAGAAGAACGGAAAGTTGTTACAACGAATGGCTGCAATAAATACAGCTGTGATATGGAATATCACAGTGATGCATGCTATTTTTAACTTTTGCTGTTAACGTTTGTCTACTCTTACCTTTACTATTAGACCGGGTGGCGTAGCAAACGGGAACTTTTTTGGTAAACCTTCCGGCCTTTCCTCACTATAGTGGACGCGTCAGAAGGCAAAACCTGGCTTACGACATGATAGTTCCTGGTTCCGAAAGGCATTCTCGCCCAGGCCTTGACGTTATCCGCGATAACTAACGCGATCGCCTTGAAAATCATACTTTTATGAAAAAGGTGATTTCGCAAAAGGCGTCGACCCCACCGCCAATAAGGTTACGTGGTCTCACGGCTTTGCCTTGTTTGACGGAATGGTTTGAAGCGATATAGACCTTCTGCTGTTTACGGGTTGTTAGTGACATGTTCGCTTAGGCATGTTATTGCATCCTTAGGGTTTGTGCTATGGAGCAGTGAGTGAGTCAATACAAAACTTTTTGCTTGGGAAATCGAACACACATCTAAAAAGTGTCGCAGTTTACCTCATGGTGGCACAATCGTGCCCGATATCATTTAGTAGCAAATAACAACTTAAGTGGGCTGCAACGCGAGCTTGCTTTGATAATTCACCACGAAATGGGATTATTTCACTCGTCTGATGTACTGTATCCAACTAACTTTTGGGAACAGGCATCTGTGCTAGCAAGATACAGGGAAACACTGCCGAACACTTATGTAGCCCACATAAAATGCATTGCGTGATCAGTATGACGACAACTGAGAGCAAGCTAATTCCTGGGCTGTGTTGACGTTCGCTTCTTGCAAAGCGAGCTCTGATTGGCCGATTCAATGGAACCGGCACTTTTCCATATGCACTAACACGCGACGCAATGGCTGCAGCACTCTATCATGTACTTCATTAAAAAAACTGATGCGAACCGACGTGAATCATCGACTGGGCACGTCTGCTCAGGGCCATGTCGTGCTGACACACCATGACTTCACAATTGGCCACTTTATGCCTTTCCTCCTACCTGAATGCGGTGCACAGATAGATGATGTTATTCTTTTTTTTATTCTCCAGAACATGAACGGCGATATTTATAGGGGCCACAGACACGCTCGCGAAACATATCTCAACGAATGTCCACACGCGCCAGGTACAACGTAACGATTGCCCATACACCGGAGCGGACGGTTACGGTAGTGGACGCGTCTTGTTCAAAACTTCTTACGAAGACGTGCCAACCATCGTGGCGGCCGAAACATGGGCCATTACTGATACAGTCACCCTACGATCTGACATCCAAGACTCGCTTCACCATATAGTACAACATTCTTCGCCTTCTCACGTTCGATATTTTCTAAAACCCAATGTCTCTTCGCACCCCAGCATGCGGGTCCTTCTTGCAATGGAACAACAGGTGACAGAACACAATAAGCAAGTTCTTTCTCTACCCGGCGTAGACAATATACCGAATTCCCTGCTGCGATGGCCCAAAGTCTGTTCCCCTAAAGCTTTCCGAGCTGAGCCATAGCAAGCAGCACCCCGCTCGACCCAAAGAAGGTCGCGAATCTCGTACGCTCCTTCTGGGTCCTCCCCGCCTCGTTTCAAAAGCAGACACATCCATCATCCAAGAGTCTCAAATCCTCACTCAAAATTATGGCTCGATCATCCATCACACTTAGCACAGATCAGACCACCCATCTTAGAGATCAGGGGGCAGCATCCTAGCGAGCTACGGACGTGCTAGAAGTCTCTCCGAGCCCCACTCTCACCCTATATTATCACACGTGTCTATATCCTCTTGTTCATTCGTTGCTCCTGGAAGAGCCGGGTTGCATCACCCGAAGACTTGCCCTGGACCCTGTGCCCGGTTCAGATGTGCCACGTCCTCCAAATCGAGGAGACGACGCCGCTTCTCTACGACAAGAGAACGCGACTTGCACAAACGAAGACGACTCGGACTACAGTGCAGCGGGAATACCGCTATCCTCGACTTCGGCCAAAAAGACGTCGTGTATATTCCTAGGTATAACTTATGACGAATTAAAAAAAATGTTGACAACAATCGTAATATATTAACTTCCTAGTGTTTTAATTAAATGCAATGAAGCATTATGCGTTACACCATAAATTTGCCGGCGTAAATAAAAAGAAAATAATAATGGCACCTAACAACCTCCCATAAATCAACTCAGCTGTTGAGCTCGCACTTCAAGAACTTGCACAATTTGTCCAGTTTTGTATGCCTAATATGCTAATATGATTGGCATGATTCTAAACTATCAGTAATTGTTTTCTTTATTCCTTTGTACTGATGTTAAAAAATACATACTGGTTACATGCCTTAGAGAAATGAAACCCAGCGAGGACTCTCTTTGTTCTTACATGACCTGAAAGACGCGCGAATGGTTGCAATTATATATCTCTTGTTTCTGTTTGCCCAGGGCCCATAGCACCACACGCATGCAAGCTGTCCGGTGTATGAAAAACAAACTGCAGGCCCATCCTTTTCGCGTTCCTATCCTAACAGCCAGTAGCTTGACAGAATGTTTCGAAAAACTTCTCACATACCCTGCAGTGCACGAAAAAAAGCGAGGGAAATGCCTGCTGGGTCATGCAAGAAAAATGTCATCTAAAGGTGATGGTTGCGCTTAGACCATTATGTACAAAATCTGCATTATATACATTATATACGGTATCTATTTTTATTAGCTGGTGACATGTTTCTTAGGTATGTTTCTCTGCGTCTCACATTGAAGGTGTGATATATGGAAAGAAAAAGAAGTGAATTGAGCACGGGGTCGCGCATCCCGTGTGCGCGACAGTAGCGCTCTCAGAAAGGGTTTCATACAACTGACCTATCTAAATGGGTGACTTGGCAACCACGTAAAGTGGACCCGCTTTCCACAAAATTGTTCACTGATGCAAAAAAAAAAGGGGGGGGGGAGCAGCAGCGTGGCGCTGTGAACTCGAGCAGTTTCCGCGGGCTCGGGGCAACGATAAGATATTGCTCTTCGTAGCACCAAACAGTTACACTGGTACCTTGTCACTTTCACACGGTCGCCTAGTCAACCGTTCTGCAGGGTTAGTTGCTTTAAACACCCTTCAATAGACAGGCTGTCTTGCACGCGAAGCTCGCGTACATGCGCTCACTTCGCATTCTTGTTTCGTATTTTGCACCTGAACATTAAAAGGTGGAAAAAAATAACGAAGAAAGACGTACCAGGCTGGAAATTATTGAATATGATGTTTGGGAATACGAGGCGCAGTATTAGATATATATTTATGGTATTAAATTAGTATACTGCTTAACTAGAAGCTTACCACTGTCTCTGATAAGAAAATTGCGCAATCACTGCGCTCTACCGCTGCTAACAGACGGGCAAAAACTTGGGGGGTTAACAAAGAAGATCGCGAACAAGTCAAGGACCGCGCAAAGAGCGATGTGATGAAAAAATGTTAGGCGTACCGTTAAGAGACAGGAAGCGAGCGGTGTGGATAAGAGTGCCAGTGGCTATAGCCGATATTCTAGTTGACATTAAGAGAGAGAAAGTGGAGCTGGGTAGGCCATGTAAAGTGTAGGACAGATAACCAGTTTACCATTGGATTTACAGATGGGTGCGGAGGGAAGGGTAGCGCAGTTCCGGACGGCAGAAAATTACGTGGGAGGATGAAATTAGGCAATATGCAGGCGCATGTTGGAATCAGCCAGCGCGAGGAAGGGGCAATTGGAGATTTCTGGAGGATGTATTTGTCCTGCTGTGGACATAAACATTGACTATGATGATGATTAGGAGCTTAGCGCGACAATCACTACCGTAAATGAATGAATATCCCAGAATAATGTGAGTGCGTCGGATAAGCGCGGTTTCTCACTGTTTTGTTGGACATGTATTTAATTATGCTGAAACTTTAAGGCGAAAGCCTTGAGTGTCTCATACCCCCGATGGTATTAAAACAAACAAAACGCGTTGTCCTGTCCAATGGTACAAAAACTATCATAATCAGCAATGGCTCATATCCCTGTAAGCAGACAAAAAATGCAATGGCTCATCCCTCTCATAATACAGAGAGAGAGAGATAAAACTTTATTGTGTCCTTGATGGGGTTAAGGGGTGGCGCGGGTCGGGAGACTAACCCCCATTCCCCCCCTTCCTCAGACGGCGGCCAGTCCTTGCTTTCTGGCGGCATCTTCGGCCATCCGGACGGCCCAGAGCTGCTCCTCTGGGTCCAAGCTGAGCAGCAATGTCTCCCACTGCTCGGCCGTACTAATGATGCGTGTGTTAGTGCGGGAGGTGTTGGTGGGTGAGGCTTTGGGGCATTGCCAGATAATATGATTGAGGTCGGCGCGGGCCTTGCACGCTTTGCAGAGTGGTGAGTATGCATCGGGGTACATGCGGTTGTAAAGCACGGGGTTCGGAAAAGTTCGTGTCTGAAGGAGGCGCCAAGTGGTGGATTGAGACTTATTCAGTGTTTTGTGTGCTGGGGGGTAGCGTAACCGCTCTCTGCGGTAGTGCAGGAGAATTTCTCTCAGCGTGACCATTCGGTCCCGCGCGTGACCGCGATGCAGAACAGAGGGCTGGTCGGGATCTGAAGACGCAGGAGAAGGATGATGCGCCCGGTGTGCGAGAGCTCGGGCGGCATCGTGGGCGGCTTCGTTTCCAGCCAGACCCGAGTGACCAGGGGCCCAGATGATCTGCACGCGGCGTTGCCTTGGGGGAGGAGTGCCAGAGAGAATATTCTGCGCTTGGGGTGCTATGAGTCCTCTTGCGTAGTTACGAATGGCCGTTTTTGAATCGCTGATGATGCAGTGTGCATTGGTAGCCGCGTAGGCCAAAGCGATGGCCGTTTCTTCTCCTACTTCGGGTTGCGTGGCGAATATTGATGCGGCCGCGGAGAGGTGGTACTGCGAACCCGTGACTGCGACGACCGCCATGGCGTTTTGGTTGGGGTACTCTGCTGCGTCCACGTAGGTTACGTCAGCGGCTTGGTCGTAGCGCTTTTGTAGTTGTTTAGCTCTTTCTGCACGTCGCTCCGGATTGCGTTCAGGGTGCATATTGCGAGGTATGGGCGGGATAACTAGCTGATCACGAATGTTTGGAGGAATGGGTACTTTTGGTCCGAATTGGGTGGTGTAGGTTATGCCTAGGGTGCCTAGAATGTGCCTGCCCGTGGTGGAATTGGCAAGTCGTTCGTATTGGCTAATACGGTGCGTTTCAATAAGCTCGTCTATGGTATTATGAATGCCTAGGGCGTCCAGTTTCTCGTTAGAGGTGGTGATGGGAAGATGTAGGGCTTGTTTATAGGCCCTCTTGATCATGGTATTGAGTTTGAGCTTGTCAGTTGCATTGAGGCTAAGGTACGGGGCGACATAGGTGATCCTGCTCAGGGCGTAGGTGGTTACCAGGCGTATAAGGTTGCTTTCCTTCATGCCGTGATGTCGATTTCCGATCCGTGCAATGAGGCGAGTGGTTTGGTGTACATGTTTATCTAATTGCTTGAGTATCTCCGTGTTTCTGCCGTTTTGTTGGATGCGTAAGCCAAGGATACGAATGCTAGGTACTGTAGGTATGCGTTGCTGGTGCACGTGAAGTTCTATCTCGGGTGGGTGAGGGTCTGGACGTCGACCTCCCTAATTAGGCTTGTACAGAAGGAGCTCCGATTTCGGTGGGGAACACGCCAGGCCGCGCGGTTCTACGTATGCAACGACCTCGTTGATGGCTTGCTGCAGCGTGTCTTGGATGTCCCCGTCGCTGCCCCCGGTGACCCACAGGGTGATATCGTCTGCGTAGAGGCTATGCTTGAGGTTGGGGATGCTAGCTAATGCAGGCGGTAGTCCGAGCAAGGCCACGTTAAACAGAAAAGGGGATAGAACCGATCCTTGCGGCGTGCCTTTGCTGCCGAAGTGAATAATTGGCGACTGCAACCCTCCGATGGTAATGGTCGCCGTGCGACCTGTAAGAAAATTCTTCACGTAGTTATATGTTCGATGTCCGACCTGGAGTTGTGCCAGTTGGTTCAGTATGGCCTCATGCGTGACGTTATCGAAGGCCTTGGTTAGGTCTAGCCCCAAGATGGCTCTGGTGTCCAGCCTGGAGCTTTTGTCGCCATCGATAATTTGGTGCTTGAGCTGAATCATGACATCTTGAGCAGAAAGTTTCGGGCGGAAGCCAACCATGGTATTGGGGAAGAGGTCGTTGTCGTTCATATGTCTAGTAAGCGTGTGAGGATGACGTGCTCGAGGACCTTTCCGACACATGAAGTCAGGGAGATAGGGCGGAGGTTTTCGAGTAGGAGGCTACAAGCACTCAGCGAAGTAAAGCGTACAGTGCATGCATTCATTGGAATAACGCATACAACGCACAGAAACGCGGCGTCTAGTCGAGTGGTACAAAAATAAAGAAAAACAAAAACAAAACAAAATACACGTGACTACCATATTGGCTCATACACCCGTAAGCAATGACTCATAACAAACTAAGCAAGCAAAAAATGCAATGGCTACTACCACCGTAAGGCTGAGGCTATATATACAAGTGTTCCACAAAGGGAAGTGAACAGTGCATATATTCATTGGAATCACCCGTGCAACGTACAGAAACGCAGCCTCTAGTCGAGAGGCACAAAAAAAAATGTAGGCTCTCCCTCAATCGAGAGTAGATGCAAGCATGAAATGGTAACTGGCAAAGCAGGTTGGTTGAAGATGATGCTAGTCCCTATCTCAAATGGGTGTAGTGCATGTTCGCAACAGCACACCCCACCACACCCCACCGTACCACGCGATACTGTGCAATGGTCCAGATGGATACTGTCCAGTTAGAAGACAACCAGCTGAAGGTCGCACGACAGGCAGCGAAAGACGCCAGTGAGGCAGGGCTCACTGCCAAACTAGACGAAGAATGAATAGAATTCTAGGATTTCATGTGCGAAAACCATGATTTGATTATGATGCACGCCGTAGTGGGCGTCTCCGGTATAATCATTAACGTGACCTAGATGCACGGGACCACAGGTGTTTTTGCATTTTGCCTCCATCGAAATGCGGCCGCTGCGGCCGGAATTTGATCCCGTGACCTCGTGCTTGGCAGCGCAACACCATAACCGCTAAGCCACCGCGGCGGGTAGAAATGCCTGTAAGAGGCACCACTCTGCACGGCCCCATCTATCGAGGTGATGCAGAACCCGCCCCGCTGAACTCACAGACCACTGGCGTTCAGAAGAGCGCTCAGTGCGAAAAGATGACAACGAAGTATATGGTCCCCTGTATCTGCTTTTTGAAAGTCGCTATTGGAAATGACAAAACTTCAGCGTACTGGAAGTTGCAACGTGAGTAAGATTGTGAACAAACATTGGCAAGAACTTGGAAGGAATATTTTTTGTGACTTGCCTGGGCAGTAACCAACGTATGCAATGCGGTCTTGTACAAAGGGTTGGGGGCCAGAGTCCGAGTTTTCTCAAATTTGGCTGGTTGCCCGGATGATCTCGTTTTGTTCTCGTTTCAATGCCCCGACGTTCTAGTTTGAGTGCCCGTATGACAGCTCTGACGTTTGGCTCACGGTCACTTGGAGGTCGCCGACAGCAGGAGCTAAAAGGATTTTATGCCAAAAAAACAAACAAAAAGACGTGACAACCATTCCACTCTGTAAAGATCGAATGGCAGCGAAAGCTAACGACAGTCAAAGCTCTCAAACGAAAAGCAAAGTGCTTTCGCTGTCATTCCATCTTCACAGAGTCGAATGATTGTCATTTCTTTGAAGTGTCTGACGATGGGAGTTGATGTGTTTGAATGAATGAATTAGTAAAGTCAGTGGTTGATGTTCGATTGAGACTCTTTATTTTGTCAGGGTAGTCACGTTTGTTTTATTGTCACTGTGATAACTACTCAGTGGTTCGACTGCCACCCTAGAGAGGTTCTTGGCTAGAATCAAATCAATGCCCGTCCGGTGATACGTGGTAGGTATCATGGGGTTACAGTAACATTGCAGGTCAAACTCTTCCAACATGTATTGCATGAACCTTTTCTTCTCTGGCTTAGAAATGTCCACATTGAAGTCTCCGTTGATGACCACAGGTGTGGTATGATTCTTTCTAATCGACTGGAAATACGTGGTCATAAACTCCTTGATTTCGGACTTGGAAGTATCGGGCGAGATGTACACCGTCGATATCATGATTCCTTTTTTCGTTTGTATAGCACAAACATCCATACAGTCGGTGACGATTCTGTTCATCCCAAGATAGAACGGTTGCACTTGAATGTCGTGCTTTACGCATATAGCTACACCTGCAGCGCGCGACTCAGCCCGGCGATCCCACACGAGTCCGGTGTAACCGTTGAGCTGGGCGAATGAGTCTGACCACGTTTCCGACAAAGGACGGGTATCTCGTTCAGGATTGCATCGTGAGTCATATCTTCCGTATGCAGATTCAGTGAACGAATGTTCAATGCCGTGACTGCAATCGTATGCGGTTCCTGCAGTAGTGCTTGCTAAGTCTTGGTTATCGTAGGCAGGAGAGGATTTTTCATACGCCTGAACTCCTCTTGCAGAGCTCTGTCCCTGTTTTTGTTTGCATGGTGATACGTGTGATCTCCCTTCGCATTCTTGAGGAAGAGGTTGTTCAAGTCCGTGCATCGGCTCAGAGCCACGTACAATAGCTTCTGTGGGTGCTTCTTGTATTTAAGTCCTTTTTGAAAAATTTGTACGAAAAATTTTTTCAAAAACATCTGTTCTTACCCGTGTGCCTGAGATCTCCTTGGGTCCCACGTGTGACAAGAATAGTTCAAGGGCACGTAACAGGTTCCTGAGCCCGCAGGGGTATGTGCCATTGAGCATAGACCCTTTCTGCACTGTTACCAGGATCGGCCCACATGATGATTTTTTCTGTTGCCGGACGCCGAGAAAACTGCGGAAGGTTAGCCAAATACAGCTTTCACTGTAATACAATGACTCATACCTCCGTAAGGCCGAGCTTGCAGGCGCTCGGCAAATTGAAGCTAACAGTGAATACATTCATTTAAATCACCCATACGACACACAGAACAGCATGCGTTTCAGTCCCCTGCTGAGAGGATGCAACGTGAAGTCCAAGAGAAACGTCGTTGGCGCGGGTCTGACCCCGCTTTACGAGCGCGCGAAGCCGCCGCTAAGCGTCGAGAATACGTCGAAGAAGTCAAACTGCGAAAGCAGCAACGCGATGATGCGAGACAGCGCATTAAGAAATGTGCAATAGGCTTTCGCTTTCAGGTGTTACAGGAGTGTAACGTGCTGGCGAAATTTTATTATCATTACATTGCTTTAAAATAGGAGTGTATGATTTTTTTTAACTTCCTAAATGAAATCGGTTGAAGCTGAAAGAATTTGGCAACCAGAACTTCTTTTGAACGCTACGTAATGCGAACAATTACTGTATGCTACTGGAAGGGCACTCAGATACCAGGTAATTTTCTCAAGTGAAACGCACACCGCACGTTGTGAAGATGGATCGTTCATTTAACATTGCTTTGTTACAGACAAATATGTACAATTTTCCACTTTTCACCCGCCGTGGTTGCTCAGTGGCTATGGTGTTAGGCTGCTGAACACGAGGTCACGGGATCGAATCCCGGCCACGGCGGCCGCGTTTTGATGGGGGCGAAATGCGAAAACACCCGTGTACTTAGATTTAGGTGCACGTTAAAGAACCCCAGGTGGTCGAAATTTCCGGAGTCCTCCACTACGGCGTGCCTCATGATCAGAAAGTGGTTTTGGCACGTAAAACCCCATAATTTAATTTTTTTTTTAATTTTCCACTTTTGTGTTGTTAGAGTATGCATGCATATGTATACCATTTGACGTAATCACCTAATGTCCATCGGTTCACTGATTGTGGTTTCGACCATGTCTTGACTGGCGACATCACCCGTAGTTTTATTGGTGGATTCACCGGTTAGGGTGGATCAAGCCGAATGAGAGTCATTGCTGACGTCAATGCACCCTTGCAGAAGAACCTAGCTGCGCTATGCCTAATATCTGAGAGGCGATATGTAAAGCGATAAATGATTGCACATTGTTTCATCGGCGCTCTACCGTATCTGAAGGTCCCATAGAGTGCTATCTGGGCATTCGATAAGAGATGGGCGCTTCAAATGCAGTACCAGGGTGCTGTGCGAGATTGCACGGTCTTCGGCATCGCTCCATATAGACGCTCAAAAAACTAGCAGAAAAAATCCGTCTGCTTTGAAATAGGAATGCTTTGCATTAATAGAGCATGGAACGTACCTGAAAGGAAATTTACATCCCCTTGTGGACAGCTCCGCAAAATCACTAACCCTTTGCCATTTTCACAGTGATGTAAGGTGTCGATGGCGGGAGGGGAGACAATGTCTCCCGTAATAGGGTTAACGCACCAAATCATCTTTTGAACAGCAGTTTAGAATTACAGAAATGTTTTCCACGGCAGCAGTCTGTTGAAAAGTTTCGGGCCTTAGTTTTTGTGTCCTCTGATGGAAGAAGGGTTGAAGGGGGAGGGGGGGGAGGGGTGGCTGCTGTCCTTATCATGTGCCATACACAGACCTTTAAAGAGCCGGCCTGATTGGCTCCCTGAGCACAGCGTGGGGTAAGATTATTTAGGTTAGTTCCTCGAGCGGGAGCTGTGTTTTTTGTCCTCTCAATCTTGCGTGGTATCGCGCCTCGGCTACTAGCGAAAAAATAAAACTAAAAGAGAAGTTAACGGAAACGACGCATGTCATCGAAGTGGAGCAGCCTTATCGCGTTTTGCGCGGGGAGCTCCGAGACATCGACATCAATAGAAGCGGTTCCCTTTCAAGACGCAGTTTCGATATCAGAATCGTACGTGACGCTATTAACTTATGGGGAAGATGAAAAGGGAACCGAGCGCACTCGGTATCTTGGGAGAGAACAACTTGGACAGGCTCCGCGCCTGGTTACTGACGTATACAGCTGAGGGAGTTTGGGACGTCGAGCGATTCCTGCAATAACGCAGTAAGACCTTGTGTGTAAAATAAATATGGGTGCGCGCCCATGCTATTTCAAGACTGTTTCGATGCTACCGAGTTCAATTTTGCTAATTAGGTTTTTTGACCTATTCATTTCTATTCTACGTAGCTGGAGACATTGAGTCATCTGTGTTTTTATATTGCGCCTTGGGGAAAGCAACCTAATATGTATAATATATGAATGAGGTTTTAACGTAGTTGCTATGTAAACCAAACCAATAAAGGGAGAGTATTCAATAAATAAATAAATAAATAAATAAATAAATAAATAAATAAATAAATAAAAGAACACCTGTGTAATGTGCTTTCTTAGTTTCGTTACAATGACAACGATGACAACATTCGTCATAGACACTTGAGAAGTGGTTGGTTGGTTATAGTCTCTGCTTCATGCGGGGTTAGCGTGTTCTTCTGTGTTCAGGAACTTGCTACCACACGTCAATAAGGTCAATGTCGCGTAGGTGCGCGAGTAGAAGTTGTGACACCGCCTTTCAAATGTCGCAGCTGCAAACCGCCGATCAATGTCCGCGCATGCAATCGTGTCCTGCGACTATTACGTAAGGCGCTGGCGGGGAGTAAAAAACGAGGAAGTAGTAGTCTTTGTATCGGCGAGTAGTCTTTGTATTGCGTCCGAAAGAAGAAGGAACACCTCCGTGTGGCACATAGCGCGAGACAGTGAGATGTGTGCGGGAAAATGCAGCCTTTTCGAGCTGAAGCAACAAAACTTCAGACAGCATTCCACTACAATGGCCGGATGAAAAGTAGAAGTGTACGCGGTTCGCACTCTTTTGTCACAACTTTCGAAATAATAACGCGCAAGAAGAAAGGGTAGCCGAGGGTGAAATTTCTCCTTTACGTCCAGCGCCGCTGTCTTTTGTGCGGAATTTGCACACCCTGGCTACGGCGCTTAACGCGTTCGAACCGGCTGCGCCTTCTAGAAATGAAACCGAGCTGCGCCTGTGACGTCAAGAACAACGACACGGCCCGTGTGAAGCAGACAGCTGCGCGGCGCGCCGTCCACGAGGCTTTGCCGTGTGACAGACTCTATCTCGCCGGAGAAGAGGCGCCGCCGCCTCTGAGCCCTTAACACCGGCCAGGATGAATGGGCACCCACACGAAATTGCGGCCCCCGTCGTCGCGCGCGAGAGGTGAGGGAACCGCCACGGAACAGCGGCATATAAATGCTCACCGGTGCCAGCAGCGAGGTGCGATACCCCGTTTGCGTCGCGGACCTTTTTTGCAAAGCTTGGCAGGTAAGGTGTCTCTGCAGGATGTTGCGTCGGTCTTTATCCGCGCTGGAACGCGCATAAAAAATAAAATAAAATAAGACGTTCTTTTTTTCCAGCAAGCTCTGCGATACCACGGGGTCCCAGAATCGCGCGAAGCAATGGAAAGGAGCTTTTCTTGTGCCTCGGAGCTCGATAAACAAAACGACAGGTAATAAAGATGAGCAGGTTAGCCTAGTTAGAAGGACGCATCGAGCGCTATCGGCAACGCCTGAGAGCCCGAAGGGCACGATATGTTGCCAGCGTTATTACATACACTTCTCGCAATGACGTATTTTTTCCCCTCTTCATTCTCTTATATGGTAATTTAGCGTAGTGCATGCGCTTGGCCTTTCCAAGATAGTAACGACAAGAATAATTAATTCACGTGGTTCTCATCGCTTTCTTTTCTTTACCTTAGTCACTGATGTGTTCGCTCATAGTTGATGACTAAGGTGACATACCGACAGCTGTGGCGCAGTGATGTGAGTAAAAGGAATAGCAAGTAAGCGAGGAAAATCGCGTATAAAGTTTTCATGATGGTGAGATTAAAACTGCAATTGTAGGTACAGTTTTTTCGGCTTCTTAAGTGAAACAAGGCCATGGCGCTCATTATTATAATTTTTTTCTATGCAGTGCTCTGTGTAGTTGAAACATCGATCTCCCTGATGTGCCTCACGTCTTCCCGTCGTGAAATCTGAGCATGTACACAGTAGAATTTAGCTTCTTCTCTAAATGGTCACAGAGCATGTACCTGGCATTTTTCCCGGATTCGCGACCACCATCTCGCTAGTGCGTCAGTGAAGCGACCTCAGGCTAAATATTCAAGAACAACTTTTGGTCACCAATCAATCCTTAAATATAGTTTCGCAACAGCTGCAAGATTTACATCTCCCTTGTGATGTATGTAGAACCCTCAAATGTGGCTACAATTACAAGGGATTACAAAGAAGGCCCAGATGTCAACAGCCTTAAAGCAGCTTGCTCTGTCACTATTGCACGAAATATATGCGGAAACACGTTAGCATCTACACGGACGATTTAATGATGTCTGCCAATTCAACGGCCGCTGTCCCTGTTTCGGCCCGTCTGCTCACAGCTAAATTTCGAACGCCGAACGTGACCACGTCCACAGGGTCAGAAATTGCCACTCTTCAAGCCGCTCTTGAATAACCGCTGTTGAAAAGCCGCTGTGGAATTGAACGGTTATCACAAAGTGAGTGGGCAGTGTTCGGTTACTTTGAAGCAGCCATTGAAAGACTGCAGGCGGCATTGCGTCATGGGAACTATGAACAGATGCCATGGTAAAGTGTATAAGCGCGACTGTACGAGGACGTAGGAAGAAACAGATACACAGACACAGCGCTTCGTCTGTGTATCTGTTTCGCGCTGTGAAGGAATCTGAAGCGCTGTGTCTGTGTCTCTGCTTCTTCCTGCGTTCTCATACAGTCGCGCTTATACACTTTACCATGGATTCAAACCAACTAGCCCGCCACCATGTTTCAACTGTGAACAGATTATTGAAAACATAATATATATCTACGATGGCGTTGCTGGATAAAAGGACATGGTGTTATTTTCTACCTGGTCAATGCAGCATGTTCGGCCACCACCTTGCTTGTGAAGCTGCTACGATAACGCCAACAGCATGCTCTCAAAACTATCACGAACGGACGCAGCGAGGGGACTTCAACGAATTGTTCGGGACATCATGCTTGCGCTTTGGAAAACACTGGAGCATTGCAACCGTTG
This sequence comes from Dermacentor andersoni, assembly GCF_023375885.2. Classification (NCBI taxonomy): domain Eukaryota; kingdom Metazoa; phylum Arthropoda; class Arachnida; order Ixodida; family Ixodidae; genus Dermacentor; species Dermacentor andersoni. Next base: position 93,075,283 of record NC_092817.1, on the reverse strand, counting down.
TTTGTGTGTGCTTGATCCATCACTGCAACCGCGATTGCCATCGAACCTCTCCCGGTTTGATATCGCAGTACTCCTTGCTCATTCGAATGGCTGACTCTCGTATATGCAACCACTGCAACAATGAGGATACCAACGGGCATCTCCTCTGCAACTGCACCTCCTTGACATCCAGTTTCAGCACCTTCGGAGCACATTCAGCCAATTGGACGGTCGTTCCATCTTCACTCTCGGCCTCGTCCATCATCAACCCAGGAAGCTGCGCGTGCTCTCATCATTTTTTAAATGTAAACTGACATGAAAAGTCGCCTGTACAAACTATACACCTGCTGCAGTGCGAGGGAACAATCTCGATCTTCGCCTTCTCATTTCTTTTGATCTTTCATCCTCTTTCCCCCGAGCAGGGTAGCAAACCGGGCATTCGTCTGGTTTGCCTCCCTGCCTTCCCTCGTTTCTCTTTCTTTCTCGCTTCTCCCAACGCCAGATCTGGAAATGGCTCCTGGCTGGCGCGGCGTTCCAATGAGGAAGTGAGCTTTGTTTGAAACACGACAGTTCAGAAGTAGCGAGAAGCTGGCGACAGAAATTCAAATAAAAAAAAATAAAACATAAATAAATAAAGATAGAAATAAATAACAATAGTTACATAACTGGGCCAGAGGCAGCGGGTCATGAGCTTTAATATTAAAATAAAATGTGAAGTTTAACATGTCGAAACTGCCCGGTATCTTAAAAGGGACCCCGTAATGGAGGACTCCGGAGTAATTCTGACTACCTGGGGTTATTTAACGTGTACCTACAACTAAGTGCACGAGCAGCTTTGCCTTCCACTTCCATTGAAATGCGGCCGCAGGGGGCGTGAGTCATATCATCGACTTTGTGCTTCTAAGCACTACATCCTTGTACTGATCCACTGTGGCGGGTAGGCCACGAGTTTTGCCTGCGAGGCTCAGGTAGTGTTCGATAAGGGAATTTTGTACTTTAATTATATAATCAAAATTCAGAACCCCGCTTCGCTACTATACAAGTCGGTTACATATACATGAACATACTTCAAGATAAAAATGTTTCCCTTCGTTAATTTCTTGTTTCCGCGCTTCTTACGTACACGTTGAATGGGCATAACCAACGAACAGGTTTCATTTTTAGTATTCTCTAGTTGTATGTGAGAAGGCACAAACAAGCATGCGTCTGTGTTCTAGCGTAAAGCAAAGTCATACGTAGACGTCTAAATGATGGCAGCAGAGCTCTCTCACCAGCACATAAGCCACTCACTGAGACCGAAGCGCGCGTTGAACTTGCCTAAATCGGGCCACCAACAAGCAGAAAGAAACTTTTCTCAGGAATTGGGCCACTACATAAGATATGAGCACCTTTAAAATTTCCCTCGCACTACTGATGGAACCGACAGTTGACCTGCCCGTGTCTAATCTTTTACTCGAAGAGGACGTTGGAGAAAGAGACGCTTTAGCAATGCAAGTAGCGAGGCAGTCGATTGTTTATACAGTTGTGCTCTGTGTATATTTTAGGACTGGCCGCCCTTCAAGATAGGTCTCATTGCTAGACTCTACACTTTCTCGCGACCTGCGATGGTACAGCGGAAGCAGCTTCAAAGACCACAGGGGAATCGCAATGCGCGCTGCCACCACCATCCGAGTCGCGGATCAAGAACAACCTGCTGCGCAAGCTTTAGTTAAGCCTTTGAAGTTCCGGGATTCTACTGGTGTAAGTCTTGGATGAGAGAAACAGAGCTGAAAAAAATATTTTCATCCTTGTGCCCTGTTGCTACGGCGAAAATACTGCGTTCACGCTGCGCGACATTCACAATACGCGTAACCTGCACTGTTTGTTTAACAACTATAGACAAACGGGAATGGTGGCTACACGCCGTGCCTGTACTGTAGTGTCAAACAAGAACTAGAGCTCACAGGGAGGCGGAGAATTGATCAATAGTGTTCGCACGAGGGAATCGTCAGCCTGCACTAAGGCTGAGGCTTGTTTTGTTAGGCAATTGTTGTGATGTAGTGTGTATTACAGAGGGCGTAAGCGCTTCGGATTGTGTAAATACTACTCTTTGGTAAGCAACATCTCAACAACGACTGTGACAACGACGACAAGCAGTTGCTTTGCAGTGTCCCGTAGTTTTTGGGTAACGGGATGACGCGTCACTACAGCGATCTGCAGCACAAGCCTTCTTTACTGAAAATGATATTTTATCGAAGTATTAACGCTTAGAATATCCTTGTCGGTTTGTTTCATTTCCGATTGCAATTACATAGACACCCAAGGCGCATTTCTGTCGTTGGCGTCACCGTGATGTTCCATATAAAGTTCAAGTGCGATAACATCGTGCCCTCGTGCCGTACGTTGTGTGCGAGTGAAAGTGTGTTACGGTGAGCCGACTATGGTGGCTCAGTCTCGCGCCCTCAATGAAGGAAGGCGGGGAGGAAGCGCTCCATCTTACATCGCGTGCAAGGCAACAGGGGGGGGGGGGGGGGGGAGGGGGTAGCGTTCTACTTCGGCGGCAGCTGCGTATGGCCCGGCTGAGCGGACCATATTTTAAAAGATCTTTGATGGGGACATAGTCTAGGCGTGCCGAGGGCTGATATCCTCGTGCGCGTTGTGTTCTCGCCGCTTAGCTGCGTCGAAGCGAGAGGCAGCATGAAGGCCAATGCGCTCGCTGCTGCTGCCACGATTCCTCACGCCAGCGTTTTGGCAGGGAGTGTCCACGGTCATCGAATGAAAAATGTTCATGTTTGCCTGTGTGCGCGTGACGCTATGTTTGCTAACTTAGTCAGTAAGCGATTGTTTACAGGTTTATACGGCCGATAAAACTACTTCCTTCCTTCATGTAGTTGCCTAATAATTTTCTATCGCAATCGATGTTTCGCCTTTACATTGCGACCTTTCTTTCAAAACTTCACCGTTATTTATTTGGCGGATAAAGGTTTATTATTACTGGGGAAAAATGAAGCGACACCATTTCTTTTCTTTCTCATGGCCATGATTCAGCTCTGGCGCATCGGTGTGATGTATCCGATAATTTTCACATATTTGAACTCCTTCGGCACAGGAAAGGGTTTAGAAACTTGGGGGGGTTGAGTACGCGGTTCTTTTAGATTTGAGTGAGGTCCTTTTAACGTGACAGGAGCCCGTGTCGCAGAAAATCTGGCGTCGGTGTCGGCGTCGCACGTCGGCGTTGGACGTCGCTTCGGCAAAAACAATTTCAAACCAAATTCCGAATCACGCATACCCAACCACTTCTCTACCACCAAAGTTGCTCGTGCCATGTATTTCATTCTTTAGAAAACGATGAGCGAAACGTGAACAAGGTGAATGCAGGAGCCAACGTTTCGACAAGGGGACTTGTCTTCTTGAAGGCGACGTACGCTTTCCTCGCCACAGTATACATAGGTGGGGTTATTCTAAAGGGGAGAGGGTGTGAGGCGGGAGGGTGCGGAAACGAGGGAAGGTGTGTTAGCGTGTCGAATTGAGAGTAAAGGAACACTGTGCACAAGGCCAAAGCCAGGGCCACCCCCCCTCTCCCCTCCCCCGGTCTGTCAACGCACGCGTGTTAGCGGGCGTGTCAAGGGCATCTGACACGCCGGCTGAAAAAAAAAAGAAAGGGGGGGATACGCCAAGAAATCAAACTAATGTTGAATTCCAATGGCGGAGTCGGAGCAGCCGACGGACTCCGCGAGTGAGCACTCGACTCTGGCGTAGAGCAACGCCTCCAAATCCGCGAGTGGAACAAAGCCTGCGCCGCCGGAGCAAGGCGGAAGCGAAAGTTGTATCACCGAGTCACCCATGATACCTTGCGTGTTGTCATTTCCTTCTGTTGTTTGCCCCCAGCACCGCCGCACCGGTCACTTGTCTCTTCAGCGCCGTTCACCTGTTGTTTTTTTAAAAGTGCGGAATGGATATCTCGCCAAGCGTGCAGCAGCTTTTTCTTCCTCACGAGTCGTGACCGGTGACGCCTCCCAGCAGACAAACGTGGTAAAGCAAATACGTCACGCAGAGTTCCGGTCGACTTCCGGTCGGTTTTTTTTTGCTCCACGGAGTGACTCCTGCTCTGAATCCCCTCCGACTCTCTCATTGGAACACCTTACTCCCGCCCTCACTCTGTCATTGGAACAAACTTGCTCCGAAACGAGCAGAAAGACTTGCTCGGACTCCGCCATTGGAATTCCACATAAGTGTTGTTGCCTATAGCTTGAAGTTTAGCATAGCGAATAGATTCTAAAGCTCCCTTTGAAACGTTTATGCCTGTTGGTTGCAATGTCTCGAACTTATGGATCAGGTATGTCTCTGTGTATTTTTCTTCTCGTTCAGAACGGAAAGTTGACAGTAAGATGTAGAGTTTCAGTTCATCAAAGTTTTGACCTGGTTGGTTGAAATGCTCGGCGACGGCTTTGGAAGCTCTTTAGCTGCGTATGCGCGATGGCCGTTTAATCTGACGTTCATTGATAGTCCTGTTTCACCGATATATTCGAATATATTCCGCACCCTCCCGCCTCACACCCTCTCCCCTTTAGAAGAACCCCACCTATATATACTGTGGCGAGGAAAGCGTACGTCGCCTTGAACAAGACAAGTCCACTTGTGGAAACGTTGGCTCCTGCATTCACCTTGTTCACGTTTTGCTCATCGTCTTCAATTTCCATCTCCCGCATTCCCTGTGTTTCCCCTGGATTCTTTACAAAGTTATTCCTCGGAATTTTAAGAAAGGCAGCCCACAAACAAATCTAATGAAAAAGAACACCGCCAGCAGCGCATGTCCTTTATGTTAGATTTTCTCAGACCGAAATATTAAAAGTGCGAAACAATAACAGGAGATCGACCCACGCAAGAGGCCGCGTTTCTACCAGAAAGCTCGCCTTCGTGCATAGCGTTCGCAGCCAGCGTTTCCCGGAAAACGTTACGGTTACATGAGCTGCAGTTGCCAGTAAGCATGAAAAGCAGTAAGGACTCTTTGAACGCTATCGCGTTTGACTCTTAAAGGGGCAGCTTAAGCGTCCTCCAAATTTTTTAATACCGATGGACGCTCTAATTTAACCGAGGAAGCTGTGTCAAATCCCTTAGACACCCCTCGAGCAATGCGAGAGGGAATGTCAAAATTGTGTTCAAGAGTCCGTAGCGGCTAAGCACACGCGCAACGCATGCTGCTGCTTTGACGAAGACTTGTGCCCTTATCGGAGCTCCAGCGACATACTTTGTCCGACTGTCGTTCGTCACTTCAAGAATCCATCTTGCTGTGAACTTCTGTCTTCTTTGCATGCTCCGCATGATGAGACTAAATATTCAGACTGAGGTTTTCAGTGAGTCTGAATGTTAAGTTGGAGAGCTATTTCTTGAGCATTAAATCATTAGCTTCGAAAGGTCACATCTCCTGTAATCGTTCTGCGTGTATAACGTTCAATTTTATACTGTTCACGGCTGCACATTCGTGCTGATTCGAAGACATGTATGTGCCTTTGGCGGTGAACTTGCATTGCACTGTTTGAGCTGTAGGGGTCCTAGGCGGCCATTTGCGCAAAATTGGTGATGCGATTCTGAAACAAACAAACTAGCAAACAAAAAAACTAGCAAGCAGACAAGCAAACACAAACAAACAAGCAAACAAACTGATGAAGAACAAAGGTCAATAGGATAAAAAAGGCGTGAGCAGGTCATATGGTTCTGCATTTCCTTCGGCAAAGTGGACCTACAATGCTCTACAGTGAAATTTGACTGCCTTTCTCAGCTACTTCCAGCTTGAACGTTTATTCAGTGCTTAGTACTGCATTTCAGAAGTTTCTTGGCTTGTCTTTCACGATGTGCACTGCGTCCACGACACGTGGTTTCTGAAAATGAATATGGTGCACCCGTAAGTTAGAAAAACCGCCCAAATAAGGCACGGACGAATCTCATAGCTATATCGACAGTTAGTTTTACCTCTCTGGTTGATATCTGTTGAAGTTGGATGTGCGTCCTGTTGATCAGGTGGAGCTTCGTGAAGCCGTAGTCTGAAATTCGCACGGCGCTCCATGGTTTCGGGTCTGGAACAAATGGTGAGAGGAACTCCCAGTTTCCCTGCGTGGTGGTTAACAGTATTACCATGTTAGAGTACCGTATGCAAATATCTAATGCACTGTTTACAAAGTAACTTCTACGAAATAACTCTTTCAAAGAGAAATTCCATCCAAATTTTTCAGAAAGGCCACGAACAAGAAAGCAGTGTTTTAGAACTAACTTAAAGAAAGATGTGTTCTTTTGGTGTAAACTAACAAAGCAAATGTTGTAAATAAAATGTAAATAAAGTGTTATAGCGTTCGCAAGACAGGCATAGTCGTACCAGCAAATTCATAAATCCGCTAAGGCGGATAATCTGCTGTAAACGCAAGTTGCTGGCTCATTATTACCAGTCAGCATCATCATTTAATGAGCAAGGCCCCATAATCCTCAATTTTTATAGAGATGGCCACATCTGGGCTACTGCCCAGATGTGGCCATCTGCTGGGCTATCTGTAAGGTCTGAGCCTGAAAATGGCCAAGGTTAAAGATTTCGAATCTATATATACAGGGTGTTTCAGCGAACACTTTCAAAACTCTTTAGAGGTTGCCTGTGGCAGGTAGCTCAATTATAGTTTATGAGTTGGTCTACTCCAAGCGGCTGACACTACGTGGACAAAAAATTGAAATGCAAAATCGACGAATTAACAGTAATTCACTAATTTACTTTGCAGCTAATTATGAGCCATATTGCAATTTAGATATTCTAGCAATAGACTTCGCAAGGCGGATCTAATTGGAACGAGTTCTCACAACGACACCAGTTTCGAGATATAAATTCCCGAACTTTGCGGAGAAATGCATAGGCGTTACAGTTACTTGTGGGCTTCAGTGCATGAAACGACGTTTTGTTAACAAATTAACTTGAACGCCAATGCATTTCTCCGCAAAGCTCGGGAGTTTATATCTCGAAACTGGTGTCATCTTGAAAATTCGTTCCAAGTGGATCCGCCTTGCGAACTCCATAGCTATAGTTTGTAAATTGAGATATGGGCCATAATGTAATTAGTTAAAAAGTAATTAGTGAATTTTTATTAATTAGTCGGTTTTGCATCTCAATTTCTTGTGCAAGTATTGTCCGTCGCTTCGAGCAGACCAGCTCATGATCTAGAATTGTGATATCTGCCACAGGCAACACTTAAAGATTTTTGAAAGTGTTCGCTGAAACACCCTATATATATTCGGCGCGTGTCTTTATCAGTCCCACAATTTGGCCACCGTCAGGTATAAATAAGGGGCGGTAAGAAAGAAGTAAACAGAGCGTTGTATTGGAACAAATTATCATTTCATAAAATTGGTAGAATAAAACAGGCACTCGCCTAAGGTTCAATAGGGGAAAAATTCATGAGCCACACTCTGTGAAAGTGGATGATCAGCGAAGCTCTTTAGCGCGCGACACAGAGGTGACCTCCAAATATTGAACAAAGGTACAAACACATTTATTGTTCTAATCTCTGGTCATCGTGGGGATATATGTATGTGCGCACATTCGCGTATAGCCTCTGTTATTAAATATGTCCGTCACGTAAGACAATGAATGACTCATATCCTCCTAACAATGGCTCCTACCTCCGTAAACACGGCCTCCCCATTACCAAGAGAGAAGTGAAATTCTATGTTGGAATAATGAGTGACAACGGAGGCAGCAGTGGAAGACGACGACGCTCGAGCCATTGCGGAATATGATAGTTTTTTGCCCAACGGGGCGAGCTGTGGAAGAAGACGATGACTGCGCAAGCAGTGGAACTAGCGCGTTTGCGCAGTTGGCACCGAAAATTTTAAAGTTTCTTTTTTTGACAAAGCTGTACCAAAATTTTTTTTTCAGAAACATCTGTTCTTACCCTTGTGTCTGGGACCTCTTTCGGTCGCACGTGTGACAAGGGTAGTTAAAGGCCACGTTACAGATCCCCGAGCCCACAGGCGTATGCGCCATTGAGCTTGGACCCTTTCAGCACTATCACTAGGATCGGGCCACATTACGAATTGTTCTTGTCAACATCCCGGACACATTTCTTTTTCCATATCCTAACCCTAGACAGCTATGCCATAAAAACATATAGTGACGTTTCGAGACCGCTACTGGTTCTTCGTTCATAATGAAGATGGGCGCGAGAGGGGCGGTTGGTGATGCGTTAGGTGGCGCAGAGTGAGCATGTATATCTCTAGGAGATTACCCCGTGCCGAATTAATCGCGTTTTAGAGCGGAGCCCTTAGGCGCTCGTTCCTGCGTTGAGCGTCGGCGTACCTCAGTGTAACCGCGAGAACGCGCGCTCGTGCCACTCCTAGAGCCTTAGTCATCGTCTTCTTGCGCAACTGTCTCCAATGCCACTTATCATGCCAGCGTTCCCATACTGCTCCTGCCTCTGCGAAGGCGCTGACGGCACTGGCCCACTGTCGGAAGGTGCGATGATTTCGGTCTAGAATTATTTTCCTCAATATTTCACGAAATGAAAGCACGTATTGTGCTGCGCTCAAATTTCGCATTAGGGAGCATCGTAATCATCGGACAATTTTTTAGTCGTTTGAATATGTAAAGACTCTTAAGAGTAACCTAGAACGTAGGCGCTTCTCTGTGGCGATTATGCTCGCAGTACATCCCACTCGATAATGTGCATCTCAAATGGCGTGCGTGAAAATAGCAAAGCGTCGTTCTCGAGAAAACTTATGCCGGCTCCTGGAATTCTGGATGAGCAACATGTATTTTTTCTTTCATGAAAAATTTTGAAAGCACCGGTTCGATATCGCAATGGTAGTCTCCGCTTCCGTCGCTTGTGCAAACGTCGTCTTAGAGGCACTTGAGTATTCTGCGTTAACCTCGTACAAGACGGCTACAAGATATTTGCCTCCGATACACGGACGACTGTTTTTGTTTGGTTCGCCGCCAAGACGCCCTACCTTTCCTTGAAAATCTGAACTATTTTATACGAAGTATCCACTTGACGATGTAAAAAGAAAATAATGGACTGATTGCCTTCCTCGACGTCCTCATAAGACGTTCGGTCAAGGGAATTACAGCCTGTGTGCATCGGAAGCCGATCCACACGGGTCTATTTCCGATACACACAGGCTATCTCTTGCTGCTTGCGCATTCCAGGCTCGGAGCATCTGTTCCGAGCCTGGACTGCGCAAGCAAGAGCTAGTCGTGGTAGGGACGGACCTCTACAACAACTGCTAGTCTTCCCAACTACTCAAGGCTCAAGAATTGGGGTGTGCTGTTGCTAACCACGAAACAGTACAAGAAAAAGAGAGTCAGAAACGTGCGGCTGACCTGGTACGCACGGAATCGGCGAGTAACTGGTAAGAGTTTTCGGCACATAGGGCGTAAATATTGCGCACGTGTCAACAAACTAAAACAGAAGCTCGTGCGAGTGAAAGACCCTTTGGAAAAGTTTCCAGGGGCAATTTACAAGATAGCCTGCAAGAATTTTGACGCATCCTACATACGTAAAACTTGGAATGTTAAAAGAAAGATACAGCAGCACCAGAACGATGTCAGGAAAGGCAATACAAGTTAGAATGCTTTGGTGGATCATCACGTGACTACTTACCACATGGTCAATTGGGATACTGCGAGCATAAAAGCAAAAAAGAAGCCCCTACATTCAAGGCTACTCTTAGAATATTTACATATTCAGACGATTAAACACGTGATTAACCAGACATGCGAAACCTGCGCCACCTAACGCATAAATAATTGCCCTCTTGCACCCATCTTCATTGTGAACAAGGGACCCGTAGCTGTATCAAAACCTGAATATGTGTTTTACAGCGCAGCTGTTAGCCTCTAGTTGGTCGGAATATTTCGTGGTGTGCTCACCCTAAAAACGGCAGCTGCAAAAGGGGGTTTGTGCATGCGTTTCCGCGTAATCAGATCATGTTTCTTCGTATATTTGAATTACAAGCCGTTGCTATCCTGTCTGTAGGTTGTGTGTAAGTCACGCTTTACGAATTTAGCGACACAATTTATTGTGAGAAATTGGATTAGTTCAATAATGCACTTGTGCCAGGCGATGGGCCCACAGGAATGAATGTATACCTCGTACTGCAGCTGGAAGAGGGGTTTTAGTTCACGCGTAACATAATTTTGTTTTCTCGTATATTCGTATTACAATGCGAAGCTATCTCGTCTGCAGCTTGTGTGTAATCGTACTTGACGCATTTTCTGACGCAATTTAATTTTAAACATTAATTTAGTTCAATAAGCCACTCGCGCTTGGCGGACGGCTTAGAAGAATGAGGATGTATGTGACACATCGGTACATGTGAGTGCTTGCGTGATGTACAGTCGCGGACAGAATATTACGGACCATGAAATCTAAGAAAAAGCTGAATATCTCCGCAACCTCATAACGCAATCTGGTATTTGCATTTTGGGCCTCGACTAGAATATGCTAAAAACGTTGTCGTGGGCAGTTTTACTGGTTACTGCTACAGGCTGCTCGGGAATTGAACGTTTTCGGAGATCCCGTGGTCCATTTTATTCTGTCCGCGACTGTACGTTGTTTGTGGTGGTGGCGCTTGTGTAACGCTGTCTAACGCCGTCTAGGGTGATATGGGCTGGACAAGTTTTGAAGTCAGAGAAGCTCACATTAAAATTGATTATGAAGAACGACTGAGGAATACGGAAGAAAGCAAATGGTCTAGGAGAATGTTGACGTGTTTGTGCAGAAAAAACATTGATTCACAGGGGAGGAAAACAAGTAGGAAGCTTACCAGCAAGTACGCGGCCTGTGGGGTGAGCAACACAGCAACTAGGAACGTCAAGCGGAAAGTCAGAGAGGCCGAAATAATCTCATAGGTGGCGGCAATGGAAAAGAACCCTGCCATGAGTAACTACTTACGGAAAAAGAAAACGAAATCAGAACAGAAACAATTTATGATAACTCAAAGGGAAGCTCATTACTTTTCGAAGCGAGATCAGGACGCCTTAGAACAAGCACCTTTAAAGCGAGATATAAGAAGGAAGAAGAAGCATGTGCTTGCAGCGGTAAAGTTAGGGAAACGATGGAGCATGTTTTGTTAGAATGTGAAGATATCTGCCCAGTGGTCGATTTAGGCACCACTGAACTCACTGAAGCCCTTGAGTTCAGCGATAGCAGGGGAAAAGTAAGCATGTCCACAACAGAGATTAGTAAGATGCGATTGGGAGATTGGTGGAAGAAAAATAGGGAGACGACAAAAAAAAAAAATGGAGACGTACAAAAACAAAGCTAACAATAGGGGGTCAGAAAATTTGGTTATGGGAATTTATCGTGCGTTCTTTCTTTCTTTCTTTTTGTTTTTTAACCTAGGTAGGACATTAGGCAGTATAACAGCAAGAGCTTGCTGGTGCAACCCACCGCCCCGTTCCAAAGGGAATGGTCATAACATCCATTCATTCATCCTAATGTTCTTTGGGGTGGTGGTACTTGTATAACGTCCAGACCAGCTTCGTTGTACAAACACTTTCACAGGGCGGAATGGAGACGGATGTTTTTTTTTTCACAGCGACGCTGTATACATCTACCACCTCCCCCTCCCCTAATGCATTTGTCGTGTCCTTGGACAAAAATGTGGGCCGATACACGAGGTGGGGAATTATGGGTCTGACCTGCGGCGGAGGTGAAGCAGGCTTTAAGTACTCCACCTCTAATAATATTAAAAGTAAATAATTATGTCTTAAATAAATAAATTGTTATGCATTGTTCAAGTCGATTGGTATACTGGAATTGTTTGTGGAAACGCGAGCAGGAGGCATTCATGATACGCAAAGGATAAAATGTACGTAGAACTATACACCCATGACTCGCAAGAGGACAATGCCCCCGACCGTGGGGATCTCTGTACTGGAAAAACGAAAGGGGAATTGTGATATCCACTGTTTATATATGCCCAGGCAAACCCAAGTGGGATAGCGGGAAGTTCATGACCACGTGCTGATGGGTTAGCCATGATAACACTACCCCTTTGATCAACGTCGGAGACTTCAACGTGGATATTTCAAAACCAGGCAAGAAAGGGTACACTGTTTCTGCTGGAAGAGTTTGGTTCGAAGTGCCACGCCAATCCAAGTCCCTCAGCTGCTGAATAACAGTCGTGTAAACATTTAACTTTGGCCAAGATTCTGTCTAACGTTTTAACCAAACTAATCGGTGTATGTCACAGTGTTAATCACAAGGGTATCACCGCTACCATACCAAATGATAAAAATAATTACACGTGCCCTTGTTTAACACTGCGTGATGTGCTGCAGCTTCACTGATAATCTAACTTCACATAGTAAATTGGCTCTCCATTTTTTTTCATTTGAACCTTAAGCAAGTGCCTATTTTATTTTGAAAATGTGTCACCCTCGCATGACGTGTTTTCGTCGAACTTTGGAAAATGTTACAAAATTGTACGTGTGTTTTCTTTTCTTTCTTTTTCAGTAGTATTGCATGTCCTTAGCTCTAAACATTATGAATGTCCCGTCGCTTACAAGAAAATAGACAGCAGAAAAAATTATTTGGGTCAATAAGATGCTTATTTCTGTTTCGCTCGAGTCGTTCGCGAGAGCGAAATAGTAGACACGAGCAATAATTATTAGAATAAAAGGGTAAGTTAGCTGTTGTGAAGAGCGTTCACGAAAATACATATATAAATTTCTCAAAAATTTATGTCTCCTTTTAAAAACCATACCCCCCACAAGCTTCGCTGCAAAAGGATTGCGAATGTACTATGGGTGTGTGTCAGCAAGGCATATCTGGGCCTTTACGTTTTGACGTTCTCATTATGTGCAGGTCAAATAGAGATGTGGAGAGACAAAAATAATAATAGAAGAAAGCTATCATGTATTAGCAAATCCTCAGCAAGGGAATCAAAAACAGGAAAAAGGATTACGGGCCTTAATGACACTAATTTCCTTATTTTCTTCCTATGTTTCTAATCCGTTTTGTAACTCTTTGGCGCCGTCGGATCTTCGTCGCTGATGTGGACGTCCCAATACCAGCACTTTCTTCTGCGTTTCCTTATCATCAGCTGTATTTGTAAAGTGTGTCGCGTGTGCAGGAAGCAATGCAGGTTTTCATATGCGGGTTGCGCGTTTCGTAACTCTCATTGTCGCCACGACTTCGTCTTGTCAACATTTCTATGCACACGCCCTTTTGAAACGATGCTCTGGGGTAACACAGAAAACAGAGACCGGTACGCAAATCCCAGATATATGGCCCGCGACTGGTGCCCATTGTCATAACGCGCGAGAAGTATGCTTTGTATGTCGTAAGTTCCTTAAATTTGTATTTGTGCATTCATTTTCTGCTTCGTTCCGCATTTCGTGTTATACGGTATATCGATGAGCACACCTGCAAGTATCCGGAATCCCCATACATGGACGTGTTAGGTGTTCATGGGCTTAAACGAGGGAACTGGCCGGTGATTTCAATTGTACTCGAGCGAAAAACGAGCTGTCTGATATCAACTATAGTTTGCTTGTCTGCGGCTTTCGAGAAGGGAAGGAACTGACCGCGCAAACACAGGTAGCACAAAAAGATCAAATCGCTGTTCAAATCGCTGATACGTACGGCAGCTCCTGTCACAACGTGTACTGGCGCCCTGGGATTGACGTACGGGTCCGTGCCGGTGCCTTTGTACACCTGTAAGGGAGATGCGGGCCGGTTGCAATGTTTCTGCAATTCTTATTTTGCCTTAAATGAATCTTTTGAGGAACGTTGTCTTTAAGCGCCATGCCATTCAATCGTGCTTGCATACCGCTTTCATAACATTTGACTGGCCGTAAGGTAAAAAATTAAGGAAGAGAAAATGAATGAAAGACGAAAAAGAAAGCTGACTTCTTTATTATCACCGTCGTAACAGGTACTCTACAAGGCGCAAAATTTGTGTGGCGAACGTGTATATTGTGCGACTGTCGTGTTTCGTTAACAGACGATGTGTTGACTATAAGTGGTGCTGGCTTCTGAAAGAAAAGCGCTTTCAATAAAGCGTTTGCCTTTCTATATCGACCACGATCGCGAGTACATGGTTCAAATCAATGTGAAGTTTCAAGCCACAGTTACTTATAATAGCGTTAGTGTCAACGTTAGCATTGATGTTAATGTTTGATGTAGGTTGTCTATTCTCCACATATTTAAATAATGTTTCTACTCTAATACATAAAACACCGAAAATATAGTCATTGTACTTACTTGTGTTTTTTGTGTATAGCCCGTTGCAATCACTCTGCATTGTATTGTGGGTGAAGAGTACGCGTAACGTTTCGCACTGACGTTTATTCACTGTTTACAACATTCACGATGCCAAATAAAATGACTGTATGAATGAACGAACGAGTGAATGAATGACTGAATGAATGAATGAATGAATGAATGAATGAATGAATGAATGAATGAATGAATGAATGAATGAATGAATTCTAGGTTTTACAGTCTGATGTGTATACCTAGGGACTGAACGCTACCACACGCTATAGCTTTTGCTGGTGTACAAGGGCGTCTGCTAAGCCAAACCTATATTTCTAGCTGTTCCTTAAAACTTAGTGGCTCAGTGCTCACCACGCCGTCGTAGACCGGCCACAGGCGCTCGTACGAATGCTGATGGCCGGTAAAATGCAAGTCCACTCCGTACTTGAAGAAGAGCTTCTCCAGGCCATACATCTTTGTCAGAGGAAATCCCTTGCGAGCCTAGGAGGGGTGAATACATTTCCAGGATGAGAGGCTCGAAATATGAGGAAATGGCTCAGCTTGCAGTGGTGAAAGAAAGAAAGAAAGAAAGAAAGAAAGAAAGAAAGAAAGAAAGAAAGAAAGAAAGATAGAAAGATAGAAAGATAGATAGATAGAAAGAAAGAAAGAAAGATAGAAAGAAAGAAAGAAAGACAAATGAAGCAATGGATCTTGTCGGTTAAACCGAATGTCACGAGACCTGAACATGAAAACGACCGTTCCGTCCTTTTCGGGGCTGCTAAACCATAATCGCATGTTATTGTACCAATTTGGTTTCATTAGTCAGAAGATAAGTAATTGAGCCTGTATGCTCGTACAGATGCCGACGATCATGTAGGTCCTATCTTATGCCCCAACGCCAGGGCACCAACAGTGCCTGGAAAAGCCTAGAAATAGTTCCCATGCGAGCAGGCGCGCGAATTTCTCGGGGTGTGCAGAAATTCTGAAATCACCTAGCGTAATTAACCTGAAATCACCTAGCATGCACAAACAAAAAGAAAATAAAAAAATAGGGAGAAGACATAATAAATGTGTAAGAAAAAGAAGGCCTGTAAACGTTTTATTTTTATAATGCGGTCACCGTAGACCCGGTCAGATGTTTCACGCTTTGGCAGCGACATTATTTGTCAGCGCAGAGAAATAGAAATAAAATAAAAGGTGCAGCATGGCCACAGCTTTTAACGATGACTAACCACATTAATTTAATTGTTCATTCCTACAGGACAACGCTATAGCTTCCAACAAATATCAATGACTCAACTAAGCAAGCTTAAGTAACCTTCTTTTTCTTCTTTCTGTGACAGAACAAACCGAATAGGAGAAAATACTTTCAAATTTATGAAGAGGCACTCATGTATCAGTGCTGAAGACGTAGCGGGAATTGGAAAAATAAGAGAGGGACGTTTTGTCCTCGTTTACTCTAAGTAATCATGACCATATTCTTGCAATTCATATAACAGCAGAGTTAAGAAAATGCACTTTGCAAATCTAAGATGACCTATGGCTGCTTTGTTTATTTACCTTCAGAATTCGCTTACACGCAATGAAGCTCTGAAAAGTCGCTACCTTTCTTCACGTAGAATAGGCGGACTAGTAGAGCAAGCGCCTGTAGAAACTCGGAGGCAGACATTACAGCGTGGAGTAGTGTACTGTCGAGGAAGCACTTGTTCAGAATCGCACATATAAGTTCTGTTTTTTTTTTTTCTTGTAGGGGAGGGGTCTTTAGCACGCATGGTTTGGAAAGCAGCGGACTGGTTTGTTACAAATGAAAACGTTGTCATTATTGGCCCATTGTTATATTAAAGAAAAAAATTATTTTTTGTGATAGTGGGATCGCAGGCACACTAAGCAGTGCTACTGCACGCAGTCTCAAACTGCGTTCGCGTAATGCACAGTTCTCTACAAAAGTTTCTAAAGGGAAGTGAATCGCTTCCATCGTCCAAATACCATGAAAATGCTGATTAGTACATGTATTTGCGTAATTGTAGTGCTTGCGACCTTATTTTTTTTTACGTGTTTCCCTAAAATTCATCTTTTTCTATCTCCAAGGAATCATACTTTGTAACTGCAGGCAGACGTCCATAATACCTAGCTTGCGTTTATAACATAACGATTCGTTGAAGACGGTTCACCTCTAAAATCACAAAGCTGTTTCAAGCCAGAAGGACGCAGTTTACGCAAATCCGTGTATTGTCCATCATTTCCACATTGGCTGAACCACCATACTCGAAGCTCTCGTAGGCACTGGCTCCAGTGGCTGCTCTGGTAAGGTTTTGTAATCAGCTCTGTGGTGTGAACAGCAAATAGAACTATGCCGAGACCAGCCTAAGAGGGAATGGCTCTATACCTTAAATGTCTGCGAAACTTGTATCGAGCTGCTTGTTGTTTGAGCTTAAAATATTGCTGTACTGCTTTGCCTATCATGCCATGCAGATAGCGTCACTACATTGCTAGAGGCTATTGCTTGAACCACGTCATCTTCATTTATGGAGGCGACATTGGAAGGCGTTCCAATACTCGGGGCGCGTTGCGAAAGTGTCTGTTTAATTTTTGTGACTCTGATAGTTTTAAAATGCATTAGCCCGAGGAATATGCAAGTGTTCCTTCGATGCTAATAATTAGCTACTGCTACAACACGGTCTTTTAACCTCCGGGTACTCCGTGTTCATGGCTTTGATAAAGAATAACCTTACACGGCATGCTAGAGATGCGAAAATGTGAAGAATGTGCGCTCGCCCTTCGTAAATACTTCGACAGGTAAGTTGTACATTACTTGGTCTCATTTTCAACTTAACTGTGACTGCATAATCGCGCCTCTTCCATAGCTTGATTCACTCATATGACAGAGCATGCCAATGAACACTAATCACTGTAGGTGACTCAAATATGAATATCTCAAGACGTCCGTCGTCTTTACAATTCATGTAACCAGTTTTCTTATGGAGAACGCTGAAAAGAGCATGGTGCCACTATGACTTACAATACTTGTGTTGGAATTGCAGTCTCTGAATCGGACATTGCTGCAATACATTGGCCGGTGCGACATTGTGATGATCCACGGCCTTTTAGCCCTGTTTTCTGGTAGGTTTGCCTCCTAACAAAGAGGGAGAGTTCAGAACATAAGAATGATAACCTTTAAGGAAGAGTTAAGAACACTATCTATCTATCTATCTATCTATCTATCTATCTATCTGTCTGTCTGTCTGTCTGTCTGTCTGTCTGTCTGTCTGTCTGTCTGTCTGTCTGTCTGTCTGTCTGTCTGTCTGTCTGTCTGTCTGTCTGTCTGTCTGTCTGTCTGTCTGTCTGTCTGTCTGTCTGTCTGTCTGTCTGTCTGTCTGTCTGTCTGTCTGTCTGTCTGTCTGTCTGTCTGTCTGTCTGTCTGTCTGTCTGTCTGTCTGTCTGTCTGTCTGTCTGTCTGTCTGTCTGTCTGTCTGTCTGTCTGTCTGTCTGTCTGTCTGTCTGTCTGTCTGTCTGTCTGTCTGTCTGTCTGTCTGTCTGTCTGTCTGTCTGTCTGTCTGTCTGTCTGTCTGTCTGTCTGTCTGTCTGTCTGTCTGTCTGTCTGTCTGTCTGTCTGTCTGTCTGTCTGTCTGTCTGTCTGTCTGTCTGTCTGTCTGTCTGTCTGTCTGTCTGTCTGTCTGTCTGTCTGTCTGTCTGTCTGTCTGTCTGTCTGTCTGTCTGTCTGTCTGTCTGTCTGTCTGTCTGTCTGTCTGTCTGTCTGTCTGTCTGTCTGTCTGTCTGTCTGTCTGTCTGTCTGTCTGTCTGTCTGTCTGTCTGTCTGTCTGTCTGTCTGTCTGTCTGTCTGTCTGTCTGTCTGTCTGTCTGTCTGTCTGTCTGTCTGTCTGTCTGTCTGTCTGTCTGTCTGTCTGTCTGTCTGTCTGTCTGTCTGTCTGTCTGTCTGTCTGTCTGTCTGTCTGTCTGTCTGTCTGTCTGTCTGTCTGTCTGTCTGTCTGTCTGTCTGTCTGTCTGTCTGTCTGTCTGTCTGTCTGTCTGTCTGTCTGTCTGTCTGTCTGTCTGTCTGTCTGTCTGTCTGTCTGTCTGTCTGTCTGTCTGTCTGTCTGTCTGTCTGTCTGTCTGTCTGTCTGTCTGTCTGTCTGTCTGTCTGTCTGTCTGTCTGTCTGTCTGTCTGTCTGTCTGTCTGTCTGTCTGTCTGTCTGTCTGTCTGTCTGTCTGTCTGTCTGTCTGTCTGTCTGTCTGTCTGTCTGTCTGTCTGTCTGTCTGTCTGTCTGTCTGTCTGTCTGTCTGTCTGTCTGTCTGTCTGTCTGTCTGTCTGTCTGTCTGTCTGTCTGTCTGTCTGTCTGTCTGTCTGTCTGTCTGTCTGTCTGTCTGTCTGTCTGTCTGTCTGTCTGTCTGTCTGTCTGTCTGTCTGTCTGTCTGTCTGTCTGTCTGTCTGTCTGTCTGTCTGTCTGTCTGTCTGTCTGTCTGTCTGTCTGTCTGTCTGTCTGTCTGTCTGTCTGTCTGTCTGTCTGTCTGTCTGTCTGTCTGTCTGTCTGTCTGTCTGTCTGTCTGTCTGTCTGTCTGTCTGTCTGTCTGTCTGTCTGTCTGTCTGTCTGTCTGTCTGTCTGTCTGTCTGTCTGTCTGTCTGTCTGTCTGTCTGTCTGTCTGTCTGTCTGTCTGTCTGTCTGTCTGTCTGTCTGTCTGTCTGTCTGTCTGATCTTCACTTCAGGAGTCAAATATTTGGATATTTTCGCACAAAGTAACTGAAACTGCCAGATAACATGGTCAAGGTGGTACCTGCAAATCCTTCTCTAGCCAGCGGTACTGCTGTGGAACTTGATGCCACCCGTAATGCAGGAAAAAATAGAACTCCGTTGAATAGCTGATAATGTGGGCCGGGCCGATGTCAAAGCTGTGAGAAAATAGCTGTGTGAATGCTTTGTTCACGAGTAACTAGGCAACAAAGCAAAAAAAAAATGTCTCTCCGCTGGTCAATTTTAGCTACATGGCGGAAAGTTTTCAAAATAATTCATTTGTGGTGGTGATTGCCTTTTTACCGCGATAGGCTGAGTAACAGCACCACTTGATTATAATCGTAATATTGAAATGTTGTCGTTTATCCCGAAATTAAATAATTCTTCATTCATATTCGCATCTATAGGCTGACAAAAATTTAGGTAACTTATCAATTGCAGTGTACAGAATTTATTAAAGCAACTGTAAGTATGAGTTGCCTTACGTGGGAGCCACTTACCACCTTTCATATATCAAATACAAGAACTAACAATGTAATAATAGTGTTCAATGTACCAATAAACAGTAGAGTAAACCACAGTAAACGTCTTCCATATTGAGCCAAATGAATGACAGTAGCCTTTTTACATAATGCAATGAAATGCATGCCGCTGCAATGGTACTGTTTAAAGGAAACACATTTAGGCATGTTCTTACCTGTAAAAGAAGTTGTTGAGGTTTCCGGACTTGTCCATCATAGAAAATCGATTTGCATAATTCGAGAAGTTGCTGGAAAGTCGAGACAGGTTATTGTAGACAAGAAGGAAACAAACGAGACAAATAAAGCAATGTGTCTGTAATAGCAGTAGTATTGAGCAGGTGTATTTTTCTGAGATCTTTAGGAGAGATTTCAAATACACCTATTTGAGCAAGTACAAACTTAACTTAGCCAAGAGATGAATGTACTAGATGACTAGACTCTCGCTACTGCAAAACTGTCGGTATTATGATCGTGATTTTAGTAAGAGGCGCGGCCATAGGGTTGTATGGAAAGGAAAACATTGTGCATATGTTTATCATGTTTCTCGGGTGCATCAGATTTGCCTTTGAAGCACGCCTTGAGTAGACCCAAAACGCATTGTACTCGCCTGATATGGCTCGCTGCCATCTCTCGTAGAACTAAATAGTTGCCGGCTAATATGAAGTCGCATGTACTTACTATGCGTTCTCGTGGTTTCCGACGGCGGTCATGTATGGAACATAAGCAGCGATTGGCTCAATTTGCCGCATAAATTCATCCCCGACCGTTGCGTCTCTCTGTTGAGAAACAGATTCAATGAGAAAGTGGGGAGGTGGGTACACTTGAGGCAATAAATTTTCCCTTCTGAGAACACCAAATATCCTGTGAAGCAATCACGCCGTGGACGAGCGTCTCCAAAAGATGCTCTGTTACGGTTAGTCACGTGATATACTTCATTTTTCACGTGCGTTAATCATCAGCCAGAAAACATGAACAGGAAGACGTACCTGGCTGAGAACATGCCAGCTTTAGGTTTCTATCAATTTTCTGCGAATTCTTCATTGACAGTACAACATTTAGAGCAGTTGTGAAAAAGAAATTGCCAATTGCAATTAATTATTAAATTGAATGGAATCAACAAAAATATTACTAGTGGCTACTGTACCCGACTGTGAACAGTATGCAGTTGGTTATTTTTGAGTAGAATGGCTCATCTTTCTTAAAAAAAAACGATGCATGGGAAATCCTGTATACAGACTGTTGTTGAGGATAAATCCTCTAATTCGAGTCTAGCCGCTGCTTCCTACATAATTATCTATACGACTCATAAGAATATATTCAAGCAGGCAAATAAGAAAAGGATTTAACGTCGCATACTTAAAAAATTATTATAAATTCTTGCGTGCTCTTAAACAGGTTGTATAATATACCTACACGGCGAATAAACTATAATTGAGGCCATATAATGGTATTGCGACGCCTGTGTCAAATATTACTCATTTACATGCAGCAATGAATGCAAGGCATTGCTCTCACGATCGCTCATGCTTCCCTACGGTTTCTTCAAATCTCCGCCATTGTTGTCTACCAGATGGCAAGATGAGGACCCTCTATACAGCTATTGACCACATCTTTAGCAATGTCCCCATTAATCATGACTTTGGCAGTTGCAAGAATATCGTCAACCGTCCTAATTATTTTTCGTACTAAGTTCCCGAAAGCAGTGATAAAATACTTGAGCACCAATAGCACAGTAAGCTAGACAAATTCGACGCTCCCGATTTGGAGCGGCTCTTGTCCGTCATACAGTTATGACACTTCTTCCTGTATAATGCAAGATTGTGTCATCGCTAAAGTTTTGTGCATCCCCTCGCTTAAATGACTATGAGAATTCTGGTCCGCATTTGAGCCTGCGTTTCTCCGCAAGAATTTATAATCATCTGAACACAGGCCATAGTCTACCCTTTCGTTTATTTGGATTTGACGTTTCCAGGCACGCCGTGAACGATGCCTTTGTATCGTCCGCAGTTGCAATGAAATTTAGAACGCATGGGATACTAGAATCGGTGTACCCGTTCGCGAAGCTAGCCGCTGGGGCTTCCACTAAAATGGGACGACGTATTAAAAGACAAAATACACGCCCCCATTCAATGCTTGTTGATGTTGCTACACTTCCAGACTAAGTACACGGCCTCAAGCGAACGCGTAATTGCATGGGATTCCGTGTTTGAGCGTACCGTCGTCCAGCCGTGCAAAAGAAACGTGCCTTTACCCATTCTGATGAAGGAGCACATACGCATTTGCTTGAATCATGAAGAGGGGCGTCACAAAACAAGAAATTGTTTGACTGAAAGTTGTTTCTTCCATAAATGAATTGTGTGATAGGGCTTGTGCGATCTCAGGAAATTTCAGCGGACGTTCTGCCATGAAGTTCCATGCTATTCGGGGAAAGATCTGGTGCCACCATCTGTGTAAGCTTCTTAATGGACGGTGTGACAACTTGCCGACGCCGCGGACATGTGTGGTTCCGCGTCGCTTGAACGCGGATTTCTATAAATGATGACCTTTCTAGAAATGACGTTCTAGGAATGAAGTCTTACGAGAGTTCCCAGTTCTTCAATAATACATTCTGCTTCAATGTTTGGTAGCGGAAAGTACCCCAAGTCAACAAAGGACCCGCAAACGTATGGTTGAAAAAGAAACGCAGTGAGTACGTGTCCTTGCTTCGACATCATTTACCCTCCCGGTATTGTTTACATTCACTTTAACTGCCTAACAGAATAGCCAGTCGGTCTGAGAACTGGCTAACTTCCCTGTCTTTTCGTTCATTCCTGCATCCTTCCTTAACTGCCCAGCGAAACGCGAGTGCTGATCTAATAAAATGGCTCGGGCACACCAATAGAGAAAAACCGCACTTTATCCTCCATGTTAGTTGTAGACTAATTCATTGCGAAAGAGGGCCACAAGGGCTGCCAAACGCACCTTCAACGTTTTCTGAGAAAGATGTCAACTTAATCCGAAGTCTCCAGTTCCGGGCATTCGTACTTATACAATAGCACTCCTGCGCCACTTTTACAGCTTGGTAATTGTAAGAAACTCTGTCGGCCTTGTTCATAGCCTCTGAGGTTCCGCGCGCCCCCAATCTCGAAGGTAAGATCCTCTCGTACTGGCTAAAGCTGTAGCGTATATAACGTACATATGGCAACTGAATTGCAGAGCGAACGACAACACCCAAGTTTAGCGACTCGTACGTGCCAAAAGCGCAATGATTGGCCGTCACGTTAGTAGATAAATCACACGCGCAAAAAAAGCTTGTCCTCACCTTTTGTTCCTGTATGTTCTAGTGTGTCCAGGGCTCTATGCGCGCTTGATTACCTCTCTTTACCTAACATCGCTATCACCATCATAAATCTATTTTATGCCCACTGGTGGACGAAGTCCTCTCCCTGCGATCTCTAATTGTCCCTGTCCTGCGCCAACCGATTACAATTAGTGCCTGCAAATTTCTTAGTTTCATCATCCCGCCTAGTCTTCTGCCATCCTCGACTGCGCTTCCTTTTTCTTGGCACCCACTCTGTAACCCTAATGGTCCACCGGATATCTAACCTGCGCATTAAATGACCCGCCCAGCTCCATTCATTTTCTCCTAATGCCAATTAGAATATCGGCTATCCCACTTTGCCTTTGATCCACACCGCTCTCTTCCTGGCTCTTTATGTTACGCCTAACATTATTCGTTCCATCGCTCTTTGTGCAGTCCTTAACTTGTTTCAAGCTTCTTTGTAAGTCTCCAAGTTTCTGCCCCATGTGTTAGCACCTGTAGAATGCATGTATTGTATACCTTTCTTTTCAATGATAATGGCAAGCTTCCAGTCAGGATATGACAATGCGTGCTGTATGCGCTTCAACCCATCTTGATTCTTCTGTAAATTTCCTTCGCATGATCAGAGCCCCTGTGAGTATTTGACCTATGTAAACGTACTCCTTCACGAACTTAAGAGGCTGATTGACGATCCTGAATTCTGGTTCCCTTGCCCGGGGATTGATGATTACCTTTGTCTTCTGCATATTAATCTTCAACCCCACTTTTACACTCTCTCTGTTAAGGTCTTCAATCATTTGTTGTAACTTGTCTCCAGTGTTGCTGAATAGAACAATGTCATCGGCAAACCGGAGGCTGCTTAGGTATTCGCCGTCGATCCTTACTCCTAAAGCTTCCCAGTTTAATAGCATGAATACTTCTTCCAAGAAGGCAATGAATAGCATTAGAGAGATTCCGTCTCCTTGTCTGATCCCTTTCCTTATAGCTATCTTCCTACTTTTCTTGTGTAGGATTAAGGTGGCTGTGGAATCTCTGTAGATATTTTCCAGAGTATTTATGTAAGCGGCCTGTACGCCTTGATTACGTAATGCATCTATGGCTGCTGGTATCTCTATTTAATCAAATGCCTTTTCGTAATCCATGAAAGCCATATAGAGAGGCTGATTGTACTCTGCGGATTTCTCGATTACCTGATTGATGACATGCATGTGATCCTTTGTAGAGTATCTCTTCCTGAAACCAGCCTGTTTCCTTGGTTGACTGAAGTCCAGTGTAGCCCTCATTCTATTGGAGATTATCTTGGTGAATATTATATATACTGGAAGCAAGCAAATGGGCCCATGATTTTTCAATTCTTTAACGTCTCCATTTCTGTGTCTTAGTATAATGTTGGCATTCTTCTAGTTCTCTGGGACGCTTGAAGTCGATGGACAGTTCATATAAAGGGCCGCCAATTTTTTGAGGCATTATGTCTCCTTTATTTTTGATTAAATCGACTGCTATTCCATCTTCTCATGTCGCATGTCCCCGTTTCATGTCTTGCAAGACCATTCTAACTACATCGCTAGTTACAAAATGAGCGTCTGTAACCTGTTCATTACTGTTTCTAATGGAGGTATCGTGGCTGCTCTGGGTACTGTGCAGGTCTGTATAGAATTCTTCCACTGCTATTAATATATTGTCACGTGGTGGTGACGTTAAGAACACAGTAGCGATACTGTGAAAGGCAAAAACTAACTTTTATTGGGCGAACCTGTGCCCACAAGAACAGGCTACACTTATAGCACAACGATAGCGGCGAACAAGGTCGGCGATCGTCGGAAATCTGATCAGCGGGTCAAGCGCGTCGGCTTTTATACAACAGTCGTCGAATGTTCCAGACTAATCGTTGGGACCCGCATGCCTTCCACAAAGTTCTACACCATTCGCGTCACGCGATGAAATCAGATAACACAAGGTTCGGCGACAACAGACAGCCGGATGGAAGCGTCGATAACATTCCAGAAAATTCGCATACATGCAGGCGCCTCCAGCGCTGTGCGATTACATTTGTTAGGCGGCGAAACGTGGTCGCCCGATAAAGATAAGTACACGCGTCAATATCTTCGAGATTGCTGATTATAATACCCTGCTTGTATTTCAGTGCGTTCATCTTGGTTTGTCCTATGCTAAGC
Source organism: Dermacentor andersoni (assembly GCF_023375885.2). NCBI lineage: Eukaryota > Metazoa > Arthropoda > Arachnida > Ixodida > Ixodidae > Dermacentor > Dermacentor andersoni. The sequence continues at coordinate 93,050,362 of NC_092817.1, read as the reverse complement.
TCTTTTCTCACTGATTTCGTGCTGCGTCCATTTTTTACTATTTCCACAGTCGTTCTCACGTTATAATTTCAATTATCCCATATTTTTGCCTTGTATTTCAGTTTTGACAGTTCCGCGATTTCTATCTGATGTCTTGAGCTGGACACTCTCATTCTTTGTCGTTTCTTTATTAGGTCCTTAGATACATGGGAGAGCTTGCCTAATGGTTGCCCTGGTGCCTTACCTCCCGCTTCATTTGGTGCTTCTGAAGCCAGCTTAGTTACGGTTTCATTCGTTACCTCTCTGTCATCTTCCTCTCTCTGTTCTAAGGCTGCATATTTGCTTGCAAGTACCAGCCTGAATTGGTCTCCTTTTCCCCTTACAGCCTCAAGTGGGACCTATTTCTCCTTAACCAATTTTACTCCATCTCTCTCCGAATTGAGGTGAATCCTAGCCCTCCCTAACATATGATCACTGCACTTTACCCTATTTAACACTTCTACATCCTGTGCTATGATGGGATGGGCAGAAAGTATGAAATCAATTTCATTTCTTGTTTCACCATTAAAGCTTTTGCAGGTCCACTTTTTCTTCCTGCGCTTCTGGAAGAAGGTGATCATTATTCGCAGCTTATTCCTTTCGGCGAATTCTACCAACATCTCTCCTCGAGTGTTGCTGGAATCGACGCCGTAGTTGCCAATTGCTTGTTCACAAGCCTATCTTTGCCCCACTTTTGTAATGAAGTTGCCCATTACTACAGTATACCGAGCTTGTACTTTTCTCATTGCTAATTCAACACCTTCATAAAACTGATCTATTTGATCATCATGATTACTGGAAGTTGGAGCGTGGGCTCGTGCTGCTTTTAATCTATACCTCTTATTGAATTTTGTTATGACTACTGCTGTCCTCTAATTAATGCTGTAGAAATGTTCGTCAATGTTGCCGGCTATGTCCTTATGGATTAGAAATTCTACTCCGTACTGCTTCTCATCTGCCCATTGATTGATCGCTATGAACATCCCAAACCTGTTCTGTTTCTTTTTAACCTACACCATGTTTCTTTAAATTGCTATTATGGTGAAAAGTAAAAGCCATCAGTATTATAGGGTGACTAAACCTCTTTCTGGTATATTCATATTAATTTTAGAAAATTGTCATGGGAACGTGTAGTGAGTGGAATACCACGCGCTGCGTCCCTCCGTTTCGAATCCTCCAGTATACATAGTGTGGAAGAAGGAGCGGAAGCACTAAAGAGAAGACTGACGGTCATCGTTATTTTGTCAGCAACATTGTCACACATCTCGGTGGAGGATATTTGAAAATGCCAAAATGCCATCTTTTAATGCCAAAAGATATTTAATTAGAGAATATTGCCCTTTAACAATTTCTGAAAATCGGAAGTTTAGCGATATTGGTGTACTTGTAATTGATGTAATTTGAAGCCGCGAAATAGTATGTACTTATATTGTTGGGATTGGTAGCTGCAAGCAGATCACACTCATGAAGTTACGCTTGAAAGGGGAGATGCTTCTCTTTTTTTTTATATAGTTATGAGACAATGAATTTAGGTTGCACCAACCTCTCTCTTCTTTTCCGCTTAAGAGCTTTATCACAATGATTTCGATAAGTGTTTTTAGTAAAATAGGGTACACTGTGCCCAAGAATGGCGTGTTTATTATCAAATAAGGGAGCTCTGTAAGAAGGTGCGGCTGTTTATTTAATGAAACAGCTGGAATATTATGCAAGAAAAGCGAATAGTCTCACTAGTTAAAATTGCGGTAGAAGTTGGTATTGTTCAACCTAAACTACGCACGCCATCAATTTTTCCACATAATGAAAAGAAAATGGAGTCCAAGTATCAGTCCAAGTATCAGGCAAGAAGACAGCAAACCATCAACCACTGGGTACGAGAAAAAAAAAAGCCCGCAGCCGCATTTTACGCGCAAGAACTTGAAGGTGCTTAGGCAATCTTTCTTTAACTGCTACCGGTACCTTAATTCCGGGCGAGTCATCTGGATTCTTTTCTAAGCACGATCGTCAAAGAAACCTCGCTTCGCCCCAACCAAAAGAATGCAGGCGAAGGATTAATGATGGACACTGCTTTCATTTGCGTGGGCAGCTGCCAACAGGGACAATTTTTCTCCGCTAAAGGATGCGCATCCACGAAAACTAATTGAGTTCTGTCCACTTATCCTCTAGTACTCATCGCTGGCGACATGTTTCTTCGTGTATATTCAGATGTCTTTCAGAGTCGGTGAATGATGCCCAGTACCAGAGAGCTTTGTAGAAACGTATCTGTTTAGCGGAAACTGTTGCATGCGGAATCGCCTTTTGATGTCGAACAGTGACCTTCTAAAATATTGGGCTATTTTGGGTCATACATGGAACCACAGATTGCGGCGCTGTTTGCCAAATACTCCTACGAGGAATGCATGCGGCAACTTGTATTTATGGTGCCGAAAACAGAAAATAATAATCATACGTACCGAGTGCATGTCGTAAGCGAAGTCACCTAAATGGAGACAAGCAAAAAAAAGAAGGAAAAGGAAAAACGAAAAGAAAAAAATGTTAGCAGACTTTATGGGGTACATTTCGAAATGGCTTTCGGGCAAGTGAGCGAGCTGTCATTCGCTAGCATTTTAATGAGTCATCACTATGCATATTGGGTGGTTATAAATGCCGTTGAAAGCGCTGTTGCTCATCTGAATTTGCTGAGTATAGTCTGACCCCAGCGTAAGCAAACGGGTCGTTTGCTTTAACCCGTGACGACATTAATAAGTCTGCACATGGCCCGAGGCGAAGGCCTCCACGCTTGTCGTCTGCTAACTTTATCGCTGTCTGGATACAAGTCATAAACTGTACTATGGAACTTCCTACGTAGAAAAAATAGTTACTGTTCAAAAGCTGCATTAGCGCTCTTTCTTTTGCAACTGACGTGGTTTATTCGTGTGGTTGCCATAACGTTTTCCTAAGTATTTCTTCCGAGATAAATCAATGGGAAGACGGTTTAAATAAGGAAGAAGATTAAAGTGATAGTGGCGCGTGTAACTTTATCACAGGAGGGCTATCCTAATGTAACGGTTCCCCCCAAAGCTCACTTTTGCTCTGAGACATTAAACGACGTGCATAGCACATAATAGCACCTTCATACAGTCACAGTAATTCTTTTTATTTACCTGTTGCTCTTTCTCACGCTTTCACCTTTCACTTGCCCTGTCCGGGTCTCGCACCTTGTTTCATCTATGTCCCTATTGTAACAAATCGCAAAACTTTTTTCTAGCTTACATATTCCAAGTGAAAGTACAACAGTAGAAGGCTGACATCTCTACCTCTTGTTTGGGCAGATTTTCATTGCTGCTTGCGCCTGGGAGGCTTGCAAGTACGTCGAGACTTACTATGTTTCCATCGGCGCTCCGAGACATGGCCATAGCCTTAACCTTAAGAAAGCGTTAACTAATTTCAATCTGGAGAAAGAGTGGTATCAGGCAATGTAGAATAGTTCATCAGTTATCGCTCAGTCGACTCTATTTCGTGGAGAGACAACATGGTCCCTCGATTTGTGATATCACTTTTCTGATTTGCTTCCTTATAACCTGCCATCCCTTTTACGGAAGGGAAGGAATATAAGGAAAATAAGAGAGGAGCATGAGATGTATAATGCATGACACAGAAGGATAGCACGCATTGGTATTGTATCTTACGACCTGAACCGAATGCAGAAAAAAAAAATGTCAGGCAGAAATTGTCCACGATGACTGCTAAACTTATGCGAGCCACATTTCCCGTTTGCACAGCGCACATACATTGTCCAACTTCCTTTGCAGCCGATTGAGCGGGGAGCCAAACGCACTGGAGACATTGTAAACCACACACGAGCGCGCCGCGCTTGCACACCGGTATTATGCAATACGACGCTGGTAGTGCTCGTTATCTCGACTATCGCACGCATTCTGCGACCGCTTCTGTTGGATACACGTGAATGTACTACGAAATACCTTCACCACCATCGTATGGACGCGCATCCGCACCCCTTTTCAATTGTTGGTGTGATGCCAAAACTATAAGAAATAAACATGTTGGCGTGGCGCCGAGCGTAGGTACTATAAATGCTCGCCCATGTATTCAGGAATTGGTTCTTTAAAACTGAGAATCTGGAATTTTACGTGGCGAAACCACGATATGCGCATGAGGCACGCCGTAGTGACCGGGGGACTCCAGATCAATTTTGAACACCTGGGGTTCTCAGACGTGCACCCAATGCACGGTAGTGGAGCGCTTTTGCATATCGCCCTCAGGGAAATGTGGCCATTGTGGCCGGGATTCGATCCCATAACATCGGGCTTGGTGGCGCGACGCCAAGGCCACTACGGCACCTCGGCGTCTAATAAGGAAGCAATGCTTCAAAGCCTGTTGAAAACGCGAACGCTCCTGGAACTGAGGAGTAATCTCTGGGGAAGGAAACTACGACTTGTCAACAATGGGGCTACGGCATAATTTTTTTTTGACGCTTTCACGTTTAATGACTGAAGGATAGTTTACGACAATCACGTCATCGCAATCTCTCCAAGAAATGGCGCTGTTGGCAGTTCGGATCAGTAAGTGGGGGAGGAGGGATGAAGAGAACTCAGTTATACGACCTAATGATACCGATATTTTTCTCAATGCTCACCTAGGTGCAAAACAGCGTCAATTTTCTTTGTGTGAGTGTCCTGCTGCAACGCTGGCAGAGAGCGGGCATTCAGGCTTCCAAGGTCTCCAAACACAGCGATCGTAGCGTTGCTGCTGTCCCATGGTGCCACTCGGAATGTGTACACAGCGCTCCAGCCTTCGGCGCTGCCGCAATGGTACACTGCGTTGAGAAAATTTTCTGTATTATCTCGTCTATGACAAGCAAAATATTTACATTGTAGTGTGTGAATTTTTCGAGCGGCGCTAGGAACTGCGCGCTGTAGAAGCCAGCTCTGGACTGCAGCATAGCTTATTTCACTCAATGTTACTTGAGTAGAAACACGCAAGGGGGGGGGGGGGGGGGGGATAAAAAAAGACGCACTCCGCCCCATCTCCCTAACGACTCGTTGGGTGGGTTGATGGAGCACGCGTTTCTCAGTAGACTCACGGATTACCTTGAGAACAACTAATTATTTCAACACACTATGATTGGGTTCAGAAGACATCTCTCCACGCAAGATGGCCTTCTACAACTAAAACATCAAATCATAGACAATCCGGGGCGCTCGACGAGAGCCATCCTCGGGCTGGATCTGAAGAAGGCCTTCGATAACGTTCGCCAGGATGCCATATTGCGACAAATAGACAAGCTAAATCTCGGACTGCGAACGTACAACTACGTCCGAGACTTCCTCACGGGAAGAACCGCTCGCATGCAAGTGGGACAACTAGAGTCAGATCAAATAAACATCGGGAGCTCGGGCACCCCGCAGGGCTCGGTGATCTCGGCGATGCTATTCAAGCTCGTCCTGCTGAGGTTACCCGACCGATTGCTTCAAATCGAAGGACTGCATCACACGCTATGCGCGGATGATATTACGATCTGGACTACAACGGGCAGCGACGGAGCGATCGAGCAACGTTTACAGTAGGCCATCCAATGCGTGGAAAACTACCTCGTGGGCACGGGACTCGCCTGCTCGGCCGAAAAATACGAACTGCTGCTATATATACCGGTCAGAAAGGGACACCCACCTAAAGGCTACACTCCCCGGAAAAGGAAGAGATCTAATTAAAGGCATCAAACAGCCTACCCATCCCGATGGTAGACAAGATCCGGGTACTAGGAATGATGATAGAACACAAGGGCGGCAATGGCGAATCACTTCGCAAGATAACGGCAAAGGCCACCAGCACGATGCAGCTCATTCGACGCATCGCCAACAAACACGCGGGCATGCGCGAAAGCAGCGTCATACGACTCACACAAGCATTCGTCATTTTTCAAATAAAGAATATGGCAGCGTTTCACAACTGGACGGTAGCGGAAAGAAACAAGCTCAACGCCCTCATACGTAAGGCGTACAAATGTGCGTTGGGACTTGCGCCCGGAGTCAGCATCATCAAGCTCTTCGAACTAGGCTTACACAATACACTCGAGGAACTCGTGGAGGCGCAGCAAGTGTCCCAACTCGAGCGCCTATCCAAGACCCGCCCGGGCGGACATGTGCTCGAAAAGCTGGGCATCACATACCACACGCAACACGGCATCAAACAGAAATTACAAGAACCATACGCCAGCAACTATACGTACCTACATTGCCTCGCAACATGCACCCTCAACACCACACCGGGAAGCCTAAAGCCGGAGCACACATATGAACCAAAATTACTCCAACAACAAGGAGGTGGTCTTCACCGACGCAGCCCGTTATCGAGATAGGAAGAGTTTCGTGGCGGCAGTTACCAGACACCGAGGCAACCACCTTACGAGCGTCACTGTGAACGCATCACATGCCAAAGCGGCAGAGGAAGCGGCCACAGCACTGACCCTCACATAAACCAAAGCGACATACGTGATCTGCGATTCGCAAACGGCAATTCGGAATTTTGCAAGTGGGCGCATCTCGCAAGAGGCCTATCACATACTTCAACGATATCCCATACACCATGGAAAGGCTGACTTCAATGACCGAACGCATTTGCTATGGATCCTGGCACACGCTGGATTGAGCACCCTCAACGAAGCGGCTCACCACGTTGCTCGAGGCCTCACTCACCGATCATCATCGGAGGAAGAGCCCCCGCGGGGTACTGCAAAAGTCTGGGCGCGGAAGGATTGTATGACCAGGTTCCACGACACCACGACACGCTACCAGTTACAAAGACACGTATACCTATTCCCTCACGCTAGATTAGACAGGACGCAAGCAGTACACTTCAGACAATTACAAACGGATTCTTACAGAAACCCCAGACTCGTGCACGCCATCTATCCAGACATGTACACTACAAACAGATGTACATGGTATCGCGAGGTTGCCACACTTAATCCCATGTTATGGGAGTGTCGGGTCGGAACAAACAAGTCGAGCAGTGCCGACCCCTCAGTCTCTTCCACCGCCAGCCTCCGCTCGCGCTGGAAAACCGCACGCACTGCTCAGCTCAAACCTGCCAGCACAACTCCGGGCCGTCCAGCGAGCCGAGGAAGCCGCTTCGAGACAAGGTCTCGGAACCGCGTCCGCGGTGGATGCCCAGACCCACTAAAAAGACTATGAACTCGATTCTTATTGATTTGAAAATAAAGTTTACGCTCTCGACCTTGGTCGTTTCAGCTCAACTTATTTACATATTCATAGTTTATCGCGCTTCGAGTTGTCGAATATTTTGACCTCGTGCTACCTGTCTGCTAGACTTATAGTTAGCTCAGGTGGCAGGGTGGTCGCCCCGAAGTACGGAGTCTTCCTTACTGGAAACCCGTATGCGCTCTCTTAATGCGGAATCATTCTTTGGCGAGTACATCAGCAAAATATATTCGCAATGCGAAATATGTAACACCCTTTGTCTGAAAAATAAATGGATGTAACTAGCAAGGTTATGACATTTAATCATTATGGCAGTGTAAGTGTTGATGATTGGTAGCTTTTGAATTGATAAGAAAGAAATGGAAAATGGAAAAAAAAGTAGAGATAACCGTTCTCGTCAAGCCCTCTTGAAAATTTGTTTCCCCATTACTGGTGCGCGTTCAAATAAACTTGCTTTGGGATTGTGGATTATCAAAAATGATAGAATAGCTAATTCGTAGTTGTGATAATAGTGTAATAGTAGATAATTGGTAGCCATGAAAAAAAAATGAAAAAAAATATTGACGTCACCACGTTCTCGTCGTAACATAAAAAGGAAATGAAATAAAATAAATAACAAGGTAATACTGTGCACTCGAACCATCACAGAAGAGAAAGAAAGACGATGACGGAGATGAAAAACAAGCAGCTCTCCTAAACGTATGTGTAGGCCCTCTATAAATTTCTGTTAGCGTTCTGTTGCCTAGTGCTTAGTTTTGAATATATGCCTGTACCCCCTTTCGATATTTTATTAGATTCATTTTTCGTGAAAGTCCGACAAACCAGTGTGGCCAATCCCCCCTGTAGGTACGAGCCATGCTTGAGGCAACAACGACTACAGCGACAAAGGAACAGCAAGGCATTCAAAGTGAAGGAGAAGTAGGTTTCCAGCACCCACATAAGAAATGCAGGTTGTCTCATTAACAAAAGTAAAACAGAACAAAACGCAGCAATTAAAGAAGATTGTAAGCCCGCGATAGTATGGAATGGAATTGTGTTGGGAACGTTATGATATGGTCTAGGCAAGATAGACATGATAAGCGGCAAGAACGCTACTGCAAAAGCGATGGGTAGACATGCAGAAGCTAGGAAGGGCAAGTTAGCAAAAGCGAAGTAATCTTTTCGAAGTAATAGCCCAGCCAAAGAATGCTTATGCATAAGTAGGCAATTCTCAGAATTTCTATACCATATTTTGTATCGTCGTGCTGCTTTTAGCTGGATGACAGTTCTTTCTTTCATGTTTACTAAAATGGCAATGCATAAAATAAGTTCACCGAACTTCGAAGTAAAGCTTTGAAACACCATTACCCAAGTACCTGAAAGAGATATGAGTGCCGTTTCTTCAAGTGACCTGTATTTGTTTGCCGTTACGTGTAAAGGAAGCACAAGGTCATTCTGTGCATCGCATTTAACACCACTACTTTTCTGAAAACTTGGTATTTGCTCCGAGCAAGCAGCTCCTCAAAAGTGGATTTGGCGGAATGGACATTAGGAACGAAGTGGCACGGAAATGCATAACACTTAAGTGCGCGCTTTTAGAGAGTTGATATTCAAAGACGGGCATTTGCTCACGAAATATTATGTTGCTGTCAAGTACCATTGAACAGAGGCGAGTAGAGGGAAAGAAAAATAACAAACAAAAATAAGACAGAATCATTAAAGAAACGCTATAGAACTTACTGTACTCAGTACCGCGCTCCAGGTCCTTAAGCAAGACCCGATGAATGTACAAAACTCTCTTCTTCCTTCCTCCATCTTTGAACCGAGTTGTAGAGCCCTGAGCAGTTTCCTGAAAGCCCGACAAACCGTACTCTACGGTCGGAGGGCTTGTACGATCAAAGGTCACCCAGGTGACCATCCTTTCATTTTCGCTAGCTGAAGAAAGAAAAGAATGAAAGAAACAAGCAATCAGACTCGGAAATTCAAGAGAAGCAATGCGCAGTCTATACAATTCAGTCATGTTGAAATGACTTCGAAGACGCCATTTTGCACCTTCAATTTCGCGTTGCGCGAACACTATATGTATAGGGACCAATGCGAAGGAGACGTAAGAGAAAAATATGCAATGCCTCGTTAATCTTGGTGGAAGCGTAGGCGACTGCATTTGCTGGAGAAGTTGCGCCATATACACCTGAGTTCTTTTGTGTTCTACAATTATGAAGGTTTTCTAGCGATAACATTTACCTCGCTACTCGCAGCTCAAAAATACCTAACTATGTGCAGTAATCTACAAATGCAAAATAAATGGAGTGTTAAGTTCAAAATTTTCTTCTCGCCGAGAAGGCTGCCTCATTGAAGCGTAGTCTGAGAGGAAACGCAGCAGAATTGAGCTGCAGGAAATCGGAGGGAAACGCGTTAACACAAAGTACTTAATTGTCAACATCTCCCGCAGATGGATGCTGTTTATTCATGCAGTCAAGTGTTGTAGGTAGAGATGGGGAGGTGGGTGTTTTATCACAAACCAGGTCGATTGAGCACGACGAATTACCGGTCAAGCGTAAGTAGTACAATTTGCGACCACTTTCGAGTTGGCGCTCGTGTAAATGTAATGTAAGCATTTGCAATGTTCTGTAGTCAGTCTGTCCTCTTTTCTGATCGTCTTCTACCCATTTCCTCATCCCTTCCTGAACGGCGGCTCTAATGCCAATAATGGGGCTTGGGGAAGATAACAATAATAAATGAGAGAAGAAAATCCTAAGTTACCAGGTAAAGTAATAAATACAGCATTTGTTCGTTTTCTTTCTTTTCATTTGTGCTTTGTTTCTTTAATTTATTCTGCTTTTCGCCTGCATGATGATACCTTCGACTTCATTTCAGCTGCGAAACTTACTTCGTTAGGTATATGTAGTTGAACAGGCACGCTAGACAGATGTGAGGGTTGGTAAAGATGTATATCTTCAGCAAAGCACTGATTTTTCATGCTAGATGCACGAGTTTTACAATGCGCATTAGGGCTTATTATTATGACCTTCTAAGTGTTCAACGACTTACGCATATAATTTTTTTCTTTTCACAATTTCCTGCACTGCAATACCAATGCGCGCACGCACGCACGCACACACGCACGCACATGCACACACGCACCACGCAAACAAATAAACAAACAAACAAACAAACAAACAAGGCGTGTGAACTCGCATTTAAGTGCGTAGACGCCATGTTCGTCTGAACACTGTATTCAGTGGAAGTGAAACTGGTTGGCTGTAGTGAGTGGCGGCCATGACTGTTACCAGATAGTAGACACAGCATCGACACTATAGCCCTGGAGGTTCTAGCTACCGTAGAAGAAATACCAAACAGAACTAGCGTGTACAGAGCAAATCAGTGGCAGACTTCAAATAACTCGTAGTTCGTAACAGCTATGGGTCCCCATCGCTCATAAAATGTTCGCTATCCTGAACCGCCGGCACCAGTTCTTGCGAAGCCCGGTAACTGAAAGCAGTGCTCACTGGGTACGCAGTGCACTGCTTACATTTTACAGAATGCTGCATCTGCATTCTCAAAGCAGTCATTACTTCATAGAACGTGGTTACTATTTGGTGGCTTTCAATAAGCTAAATCATACCAAAGCATTGTAAGCTGCATTCTTTTCGCCAGTATAACTTACTTTTAAAAATCTTTAGAGTTTGAGTGCAATTCCTAAATGTCGCGTTTCACAATTGAATTTAAGGGAAATAATGCGTACGTTTATGAAGTGCAGCCTGCTTCATCAGATTACACAATTGTTTGCTCAATTTGTCTTCTTTCTTTGAAAACTTGAACTCAACCACAAATTGTGCCCTCGAGTGTACTTGTGTTAAAGTGCAGCAATGAAATCATATTTCCCAGTAAAGAGCGTAACCACAATGAAAGAACACTATGAAAGTGTAAGAGAGAGAGAAAGCAAGGAGAGGAAAGGTAGGGAGGTCAACCAGGTGAGCTTCTCGTTTGCTAGCCTACACTGGGGGTAAGGAAAAGGGGGAATAGAAAGAGGCAAAGAGAAAGATAGTGGGAGCACTGAGTGCAAGTGGGAGGATGCACAGAGACACTATAAGCAGTATCTCAGACCGGTGCATTTCAACTACTGCACTAGTGCACGAATCGCTTTTCGTGCCAGTGACTTATGTGACTACGACCACAGTATATTTGACTCAGAACGGCATCGAGTCCAGTCGGTTTAAAGTTGTCCAGAGAGAGAGGCGTTCTAAGTCGTAGCGAGGACAAATACACAATAAGTGCTCGGTGGTTTCCTCGCACCTACAGGAGTCGCACATCGGGCTCTTGGCAATTCATAGGGTAGGAGGAGTAAGCGGTCGTGAATGCCACCCCCAGTCACAAGCAGCACAGCAAGGTTGTTTCGCCACGGGAAAGGATAGATGGCAGTTGTAGCTGTAACAAGGGATCCAGCTCATGCAGTCGCCAATTGAAGGCACTTGAACTCCAGAAAGCTTGCGACTTTTTGCATGCAAGCAGACGAACTTCCCTGGCAGCGTCCAACCTCGTCACATTTTGAGCGTGTGGGTGGCTTGGTGGACGGACCGGGCCGTCCTGTCAGCAAAGTTGCTGCCGACGATGCTAGATTGAGCAGGAACCCACTAAAAAGATAGGTTGGGTCCTGCTTCCAGAGCATGGTGGTGTATTTCTCGCACAGAAAGTTTTTCGCTTACGTAAATGTAAACCTTTTTCCCGCCATAAGTGCTTTCTTCGCGACACGTTCCGAGGGAAGTTGCCCCTTTGTCTCCCCTAGTGGCCATCGCTTACGTCGCATATGTATAAAATTTGCGATTCCATTATTGTTTTTTATCTATTTCCTCCTCTATTGGTAGAATTAATTTTTTTTATGATAAGACGTTGCTTAATAAACGAAGCCGTCAAACTAAGGCACAGGTGTAGAGCCTTCAAAAGCTTGCGGGACGTTCTTATCAATTAGTACTGCCAGTCTAGAGTGAGCCCACCATAGTCCAACTTATTATTGGCATTTGTGTTTCGAGCTTGTATATCAGGTGGGCAAAACGACAGACGTCGATGATTAATAGGGATCAAGCGATATCACGGTGTAGGTACAGCGTCAGTTGTCTCGGGAAGGAGGAGCTTGTAGCCAATTCGATGGGAAGGCGCTCGCATCCTTCCTCTTTGAGTGGATTACCGTCCGAACCATAGGGCGCCGACATAATTGGCTCCAAAGTGGAGTTCAAGTTTCCAACTTCACAGGAAGCGCCCGCGCTGCGTCGTTCCTGTAATCTTAGAGCTGACACGGGCCGCAAGTGGGGCCCTTCAGTCGGAAGGAGGTTTCGAGGAGGAGAGCGGAGGACGTTGAGCACACGTAACGGCGATCCCGCCCTCATGACGGCCTGCCGCACGGGCAGAGGCTCAGGAGGTTGGCTGCAAATCCAGGGTGCGAGGTTAATAAGTGGTGTCTGAGCGCTTCACTGGGCGTCTCGACAGGCTGTTGGGTCAACATTTACGAAGGAAGCTTGTTAGCGTAAAATTCTGGTTTTAATTAAGCGCGCGAGTCAGCGAGTAGCAGCTTTGTCTTTATAAGAAACCAAATTGCCTGTGTTCACTTTGTTCAGAGGCAAGTTCGTGCAACGAAAAGAAGTTTTAACGCCAGATGTTCATTCCTATGCGACATTATTGGGTTGAAATAGCGAGTTATCATTGGCCCTCAGTAGAATAATTTAAAAACGCGACACTCCCGTACGCTGAAACTTGAGACAAGTGCTCCGTCTGCTTTTCTTCAACTGTCCTTTACGTGTGCGCGCCGAAGCTGGAGTGATTATTATGACTTAAAGGTTTCCGCGTACTGCCTTCGCAAGTTTTTAATTCTCTAGTCTTTTTTTTTTTTTTTGAGAGAGCAGTGAAGAGCGTTTTGTTTGAATTACGCGGCGAGCGCACTCAAGGAAACGTTCCTCCTGTTCTGAGAAAGCTGTCATTAAAAAAAAGAAACAAAAAAAAAAAACGGCGCTTTCTTGTCTTTGACCTGAACGAAGCTGTCTTTCTTGTGCTACTCAGGGACACAATGGCGTCTATTCAAACAACGCAACAATGAAAGTTATTTGCTTCGTGCAGCACTATTCTAGGCTTTCTTCCTTCCTTCGGCTTTCGAAGTGGTATAGGTTAGCGCACCGAAGCCTTCTTCCGGGACGTACGTCCTTGCTGCGAAAGACACTGGTCGTACTTTCCGCACGCAGTGAAACCAACGCGATATAGTACATTAAGTGCTCAATAAGTAAACACGCCGTACATTGGCTCGAACAATGTCGCTGAATGGCGGCAAATGAAGCTGGGAGATTTACTCGCTTGCATGAGGGATCCATTTCCCTAACGCAATACATACGTTAACAGATTGCCTTTCGCTCGCTGAAGATACAAGCCCTGTGGTTACGTGTATGTTGCGATGTTCGTAATGACGAGCAGGGTTTTGAGGGGCACAAATGTTTACGCGCGCCGCAAATATCGCACAAAGTGAGTGGATGTTCAAATTTTGGGTTCCACTAAGAAGCATTTCTTTCTTACCTCCATACGAGAGATGAATTTGTTGAGGCTGCGTGTAGGCGGCAGCGCTCGATCCAATTCGAATGTGGCACGCGACCAGCACGAGGCCAGCGATGACGGCAGCTAGCCAGAGACGTCGCATTATGGTCTCCAAGTGCCACTGGAACCCCCCCGTCGCGACCGCAGGACAGGATGTTCTTATAACCCCTCCGTAGCACGACCTTGTCATATCTTTTGCTACAGTAGAAATATCACTCCGCAAAGTTCCTAGCTCCGCGATAACAACAGATGACTCTGCTCCCAACAGAAAGCAACTTTCGTGGGAAAGACATTTGCCGGGTTTCATATCAGCGAAGTAATCTGCAGGGACCATCGTCGGTAAAGTGCACGATACGCTGCTGTATGACGTTCGAAGAGTGGGCAATGGCTAGCTATCTTGAAGGGAAGGCTTCGTCAGCTTGTCGTTCGGTGCTAAGACCACTGAATCACGAAAACAATTTTAATTACACAGGCAGATTTGCAGAAAAATTGCAATGCGCCAACGAGTTCCAGTTTGCGCATTCATTGCTCATTATATGGTTCGCCTTTAACTGCCATTAGCAGGGAGAGAAATCGGTGACCGAGTAGCCTTGCGCGATTATATATGACAGCCGATAAATAGGCTTTCTGCTTTTCCATATTGTTTTGCACAAGCCGCACACTGCGTGGTAAAAGCACAGCTACTGTCATTAGCCATGTTGTGACGTCACCTGTTCAAAAAGGTGCGCACAGTCCAGAATACCAAAGGTCGAGAGATTGCGAATTTAGCTAATGAACTATGGTTTAAAACTTTCACGTGTCAATCGATGTAGTCGTATACGTTACGCTCGTCTGCAGAGAATGGCACCAAAGGATGTCATGACGTAAGAGGACTATATTCATAATTAAAAAGCCAGGTAACTTTTTTTTTTTGTGGAGGAGGTGGGTCTGCACTACTGCGTTCGCTAGCCACCAGTTTCGAGTCGTTAAATCGCATGTTATACAAGCTGCCGGAAAAAAAGATACTCGTAGCAGGCTTCTGCATATATTTTGTTTGTTACCAACTAGAACCAGATGTTCCAACTGCCGCTTTGCTTATGCTGCAAGAAAATTGCAACTTTCCAGACACATGGATAAACTTTTTACTGTAGGTACAACACTGAGCCTTGTGATCACCACGCCTTACGCTTTATCCAAGAAAAAAAAAATGTGGACATGGAATAGCACAGGGCTTAAAAGAAAACTTTAAAAAAGTCACAACTTCTGCACAAGTTGAGCAGCGTAACAGTCGAACCACCGTTGACCTTGAGCCTGCAGTCCGAAGGCACAAACACGGGAGCTTCTCTGCGCATTCACGCCGGGTGAGCAAGTCGTTGAAGGTGTTACGGATGTATAGAGATGCGCATCACCCTCCTGTACATCTGGCTCATAGCTTGGACTGCTTGCCCTTGTATCACGCGCGAAACCTCGGCTTTCCTAATAGGGTGAGTACTTCTCCATGAACTCCTGGGAAATTGACTGAAAAATTGGGAAGGTTTTGTGTTAGGAGGGTCTTCTAAACATTTTTCTCGCTAAGTTATGGCTTTTCAGTGTCACATAATGGATGAAGCAACTGTGTACTGCAACCTTAACTATGATTATTCCTAGGATACCTGCTTCAAGCACTGTGCACCGGGTGCATTCTTGTTAGAAAAGGTCGACAAAGCAATGCCTGGCCATAGCTTTCTTACCGGAAAAGCACCCGACGCACAAAAGTAAAAGAATGGGGACGCTGCAACGTGCCATGATTGATTGCTGAGGAACCAACATGCAAACTTAGTAACATTTTGGAGAAAAGACCTTCTTGAGTGACTTCGCACAGGTGTGGCGTAAGTTGGATCTGAAGATCTATCTGGCCTTTTGATGGAGTAACGTCCCTTCCTCGTCTCCAGAGCATCGCAGCGAAGTCAACAAGGTATCAAAATGCAGGTATCAACAAAACGAGCGAGAATTAGTCACATACTATGTAAAATTAGTGGTACGGACGTAATTATCACCAATATAGTAAAAACCACATTGCATCATAGACCGTACAATCAGCGGGATCGGCGCACATGGCCTATTCGATCAAAAAAAAAAAAAAAAAGAAGGCGTGTCAACCAAAGTGGACACCAAAAGAAGAAAGACAACGTTGGCGTACACATGTGCGTAAAAAGAGCGAATGAAAAAACTCGACCTCATTAAAAGAAAGAGGGTCTGCCAAATGCCAGATCTGACAATAGAACGAAGCAAATAATGCAAAGGTATAGTGCAGTTATGCAACATTGCATCTTTGATGCTCGAATTTCAGTATATATACATATATATATATATATGTTTAAAAAGGTAGTTTCACCCTAGGGTGAAACTACCTTTCCAATCGGGGAGCAGGTCCTCGAGGTTTTTATTGGGACAGCTATCGAGCTTGTATAAATGAATGACTGCATTCCCGCCATAAGAAACAAAATTCAAGCTAGCAATATAAGCAGTAACCACGCACTCAAACGTGCACGACCATAAAGTTGTTGTGAAATGTGACGGAGAAGCGAGGCTGTCAGTCGGTAACGTCGACAGTGTAGGACGACGCTCAGCGCATCCTTATTCTTATAACAGCGTTGTTTGGAATGGAAATATCACCCTCCAAGGGTGACTGTGTTTCGTTGAGAACCAAGTTTCGAACGTGTCTATAGGCCCTAACGCGAAAGAAGACGGCTACGTTATTTTTGATTCCTGGGAAACAATAAGTACTAGAGCCTTATTCTTACCCGCCGTGGTTCCTCAGTGGCTATGGTGTTGGGCTGCTCAGCACGAGGTCGTGGGATCGAATCTCGGCCACGGCGGCCGCATTTCGATGGGGGGCGAAATGCGAAGACACCCGTGTGCTTAGATTTCGGTGCACGTTAAAGAATCCCAGATGGTCGAAATTTCCGGAGTCCTCCACTAAGGGGTGCCTCATAATCAGAAAGTGGTTTTGGCACGTAAAACCCCATTATTAAAAAAATTGCCTTATTCTTGCTTCCACCTTATGCAAGCAAATTTTCAGTTGTTTTTTGGTTGGTGCATCATTGCAGGTTTCTTTATCCTATATGCCCTTTCCCGGCCAGACGGGTCGCCACCTATCTTTAGGCATCGTTATACTATAGGAGCACCTTGACGCTCGTTAGCGCATAGGAGTAGAATCAAAAACGTGCGAGCAGTGTGTGATACACCGGCAGACCGTCGTGCGTTAATCACAAAGCAGTGATGAATTTTCTCAACTATTGTTCTTCGGCTTCTAGCTTCACAGCAAGTACTAGTAAAGCTGCCGTTTGAAAAAAATAAAAGAAACATGCGGATCTCAAGCACGGTGGGAATCACTCTAAGCGAAGCTTTCTGTGCTGTTTGCGTTCATTGACGGTGTTTGGTGGTGATGTTGACGGCGTACGACAGTCGTTAGCGATGTTAAATGTTACCTTGCTTGCGCCACTCGAGTTTGTCCACATGGTACACAAAACACAGATAAACGTGCCATTAATTCCAAGCGATCAATGCTTTCTGACTAAGCATTTTCTTTCTCCCATGTCATGTTAGCTGAACTGTCGCTAGTGCAGCGGCAAAAGCATCACCCGTTTCCCTACGACGTCGGTACGGGATCTAGTTGTACCAGTTCCCTGCCTCCTCTCTCTCTCTCTCTCTCTCTCTACTACGTTCTCCCTACCTCGTCCCTGGACTGTCATTGCTGTTGCGCGTGCTTACGGAGGCAAACGTAGCAGCTCCTGCAATGCTTTTGCGGGGGTGACGCCTAACTACGGCTTCCAAAGGGCATTGTGGTGTCCCCCAGGGCGCGTCAAATGGCATTGTGGCCCCGGTCTTCCGAACCGTCTTTGACATCGCCTATCCCGTCTCCTGCACCCCTGCCGTGAGCTCTTGATAACCATCCGTAGACGCGGCGTGCAAGGTAGCAGCAGCAGTGGAAAAGTCGAAGGAAGAGCAAAAGAAAGCTGCGCTTTAAAAAGAAAAGAAGCTACGAACTAACTTATTCTTACAAACGATACATTTATTTTCTTACCAAGATCTGAAAGAAACTTTGAGAGCACCCCTTTGACAGTCTAGCTACTTCTGTACTTCTTTCCTCGTTGCCGTTTACCTGTGTAACGGTCGACGAAATGTAAGGGCGTTAGGGCCTACTTGTCATAATACGAGTCAGTAAGTGAGAAGCTGGCCCAAGCGTCTCTCACAGGTGTTTGTCGTTTAGTTGGATCACTTGATGTGAAGATGGGGTCAGAGGCTGGACACTTCGAATGATTGTGCTGCCGGATGCACTCAGAGAATAGACGTTTGTTGGCGTTTCTGGGACTGAGGAAAGAATTGGTTTTGAGGGCACACCAATGAAGCACTAACACAGCATTCATCGCTCCTTCGTCCCCGTCAGGAACCTGAATTTCCACGTTGAATCCAAAATTGATATTTCACGGAGGAACGCATTAACGCGACGAAATGAAATTAGTCATGACACTAAAAAACAAGCTGAAAAAGTCAATGTAGAAACAACAGTCTATGATGCCTGGAAATAATTGAATATATGTCTTATGGTTTATTTGCGACAGAAAGGTACAATCCTAAAGTTGAAACGTTTACAAGATGCTTACAAGAACAGGCAATCAAAGGAATTTGAAGTAAAAATGGCTGGGATACTTAAGACATAGGTAACGAAAATAATGCACTGGGGATCATTCGTAAGTTTTATGGAATTTTTGAAGATCGCCTGCGGCAGGTAACATAATTCTTGCCCTTGAGCTTGAATTATTCGAAGAGGCGAACATTACCAGCACGAGTAATCAAGACACGTATTAGGCTCATTAACAATTCACTAATTAACTTGACTAAATAATTTACGGCACATACTGCAATTTACGGGAATATCGAGGATGAGGCCAGTTTTGATGTATTGCTTACCAATGTGTGGGACAAAATACATGTGCGTTCTAGTTACTTTTGTGCTCGAATGAATAAAATAACGTTTTGTTTAAAACTAAGTGGAACAGCGCATTTTTAGGGCAAGTTTGATGGCGCATACCTTCAACTAGCGTCAGTCTGGAAATTAATTTCAAGTGGATACGCCTTGAGAGCTCACCGGCTACAATTCTTAAATTGCAATGTGTCATAAAGTAATTCATTCAAAATGCAATTAGTGGACTTTTGTTAGTTAGTTGAATATGTGTTTCGATTTGCCATGCGCCTCTCTGAATAATACAGCTCAAGGGAAAGAATTATATTATCTGTAACAGGCAATTTTTAAAAATTCCCTAAAGCCCAAACAAGATCACCCTGGATAAAACCTAGGTAACTGAAATGGAGATACTGAGTACTGGAGCGCAGAAAGATGGTATTGGAAGGAATACAAGCAACAACTACAGTCACGAACATTAGGACTAAGGATCAGCAGACTAATGAGAGAGACTGAAATGTATTAGTTGCAAGAGAGAAGGAAAGGTGCTGTAGTTGCAAGAGGAATCAGAGGGATTTACGCAGGTAAATACTTCGCCATACTATTCAGGTATCCAAGAACAAGAACATAACGAACGAGCGTCGAATATAGGCCGGCATTATCTAAATGGGACATGACAGCTATGATAATATTCTGGATATCAATATTAGGTGAGCTTACTACAGACAATATTCTTACCGGGAAGACCAGGCATGCGGTGCTTGTAGCCCTGAGAAAGCATCTGGTGCTCGCAATCAAGCAGACACGAATACAGAGATTCATGACCGAGCAAATACTAACTGCTGTAAAGTTCAACGTGTTTTCAATGAATGGCTAGCACTAGCAATTGTACTGTGGTGGAACACTTATCAACTGTCACTGTGCTTTCCTTTGCGTTGTGAAATTTTAATCTGAGAGCATCGTTTCTTAAAGGGGGCTGTCAGCTCGTGGTTTCAGAGAGAAAAACAAACAAATACTGAAGAGCGTAATATCACTAATGGCAGAAAGGTGACTAATGACGACAATCCACAAAGTGAAGATATTCATGGCGGCATCGTAACACTTAAGCGCGTAACTACTCACAACTTAAATGTTGCACTGTGTTCTGAACGGTAATTGTACTACCGATGACAATAACGCGCCTAATTTTAATTATTAGGCGAATAAGTCAACACTGAGTCAGCTTTTACGCAGTCCTTTATGGTGCAATGAGCGGGTTCGCTCTCTCACCTTGTCATGCTTGGTTCCCAGGTGCCTGCGCAGGTGCAGCAGGTATTGCACGGTGAATTCGAACACTGTCGCCTTGTCCGTCTTCTCACTCAAGCCGGGCACAAGCGACCGTAGGGTCTGGCAGGCATTCTTGATGCGAGTCCTGAGCAAAAAACCACTACATTGAGCTTTTGTATCATGTCGGGGCTAAAGGGTAGAAGAATTGTGACCTCCTTCTTGCCCAACGCCTCATTCGAGGCCTGTAAGAAAATTTCGATGTGTTAACATTAGGAGTGTCAGAGTGGAAAGTGAAAAATACACGTGTAGGAAGCCGGTCACGTGGTAGCGGTAGATAGGCGACAGGAAAGCTTAGCACAGTAGACAGTGAAGGTGTATATAGCTATATGCATGTACACCTGCACACTGAATACTGGACTGAATATACTGCACGCTGAATGATATATATATATATACACACTGCAACTGACTTTGGTCTGCTTCGGACCAGCGTCAGCTCAATTTCGCTCCGCGAAAAGGCAGGACGTGCGTTGAGTGAGCTCCCCAACAACACCTTGCAGTGTGGTGAACGCGGTTTAAATAACGCATCACGGAACTCCAAGAGGTGCGACGTAATGCTCACGCATTTGTTTCACATTTGCCGCTAGATCACTGCTAACTAACTAACTAACTAACTAACTAACTAACTAACTAACTAACTAACTAACTAACTAACTAACTAACTAACTAACTAACTAACTAACTAACTAACTAACTAACTAACTAACTAACTAACTAACTAACTAACTAACTAACTAACTAACTAACTAACTAACTAACTAACTAACTAACTAACTAACTAACTAACTAACTAACTAACTAACTAACTAACTAACTAACTAACTAACTAACTAACTAACTAACTAACTAACTAACTAACTAACTAACTAACTAACTAACTAACTAACTAACTAACTAACTAACTAAACTAACTAAAGTATGACGAGCTATATTATACGACACATTCACGTCATCAATCACGTAATCCTGAAATCTGCAGAGTACATTCAGCCTCTCTATATGGCCTTCATAGATTACGAAAAGGCGTTTGATTCAGTAGAGATACTAGGCGTAATAGAGGCATTACGTAATTAAGGAGTATAGCAGGCTTACGTAAACATATTGTAAGATATCCACAAAAATTCCGCAGCTGCCTTGATTCTCCACAATAAAAGTAGAGAGACACCTATAAAAAAGGGTTCCGGGAGGGAGACGCAATCTCTTCAAAGCTATTCACTGCGTGCTTGTAGTAAGGATCGACGGCAAATATCGCTGCAACCTTCGGTTTGCAGATGACATCGTCCTGTTCGGTAACAGTGGGGACGAGTTACAACAAATGATTAAGAGCCTTAACAGAGGGAGTGTAAGAGTGGGGTAGGAGATTAATATGCAGAGGACAAAGACAAATATCAATAGCCTTACAAAGAAACAAGAGTTCAGGATGGCCAGCCAGCCTCTAAAGTCTGTGAAGGAGTACGATTACCTAGATCAATTACTTACAGGGGACCCTGATCATGAGAAGGAAATTTACAGAATAAAAATGGGTTGGAGTGCACATGTCAGACATTGTCAGATCCTGACTGGAAGATCGCCACTATCATTGAAACGAAACGTATACAATCAATGCATTCTACGCGAGAACAAGTTAAGGACCACGCAAAGAGCGATAGAACGAATAATGATAGGCGTAACGATAAGAGACAGGAAGGTAGCGGTGTGGATCAGAGAGCAAACAGGGATAGTCGATATTCTAATTGACATTAAGAGAAAACAAATGGAGCTGCGCAGGCCCTCTAATGCGTAGGTTAGATAATCAGTGGACCATTAGGGTTACAGAATGGGTGCCAAGAGAAAAGAAGCGCAGTCGAGGACGACAGAAGACTATAGGTGGGGGAGGACATTAGGAAATTTGCGGGTGCTAGTTGGAATCGGTTGGCGCAGGACAGGGTAATTGAAGATCGTAGGGACAGGCCTTCGTCCTGCAATGGACATAAAATAGGCTGATGATGATGCTGATGCTGATCATGCTGATGATGATGATGATTATTATTATTATTATACTACACTTATGACAAGGCGAACCGAGAGCGGATGAGATGCCAAGAACTCTTGTGTCTTATCAACTTGGTTTCACAACAAAATGGTGGTGTACAGAAATGTGGATAACAGTCAACGAAAACGTACAGAGGAAAGAAAGGGATATTTTACATACAATATTTTTTTGTCTAAAAGCGATGTGCAGCAATGAGGAGAGTCGCATTCAATTATGGCACACGTCACGATATACCAAACCTGGTACCGCACAAAGCATCGCGACGTTCCAATTAATTATTTAAGCATATTGTTGTGCGTAACAGTAACATGCCCCCCAACGATGTGGTAATAACAAACGACAAGGTGTAGATTTAGGATCCGGGTCTAGACACGATGAAAGTGTTAGAAGGTTTGCTTATGGCGAGGCCTCTAGAAACTTGAATTTAAATTTTGTGAATATGGGTTATTGGTTGGTTTTACATGGCACTACCTTCTTCGCCTCATACGCTTTCAAGGCTCACTGAATCTGTACCTGCGAGAAGGGCTTACCTGTCCACGCTATTTTCTTTTAACCAAGCTATTCCGGAGTTAACACTTGTTTCGCCATTTCTGTCACATCTGTCACTTTTTTCTTCCCTATATATTAGCTCTTATTTCGGAAGCAGTTTTAGCAAAGACTATATATATATATATATATATATATATATATATATATATATATATAATATGGTAAGGAAGATGACGAACGTGCGCGCAGTCAGCAGCATCGGCAGCATCAGGCGCGCAGCAGAGGCTCGAGCTCGGGGACTGTGCTCCTTTATTAATATATATATATATATATTTGCTACAGCCTTCAAGCCATATGAACCTTCTGACATGACATAAGCAACGCGGGCCTTTCGGTTTGGTCCCTGATGTGCGGCCTTCCAATATATCTCGAACAGTGTATATAGTAGGGCGGTAGAAAAGTAATTTTTTGTGCCGACTGCAAGGCATGGAACAAGAGTTTCAAAAGGGAATGATGTTCGACACATTTAACATGTAAGACTATCGACAAACAATGAAAGCGAGAGGACAAAAGAATTCCTCGAATAAAGTGTTTAAAAACGTAGTAAAAAGTTGGAGCGATGTAAATCAAGAAAGAAGCACAATACATTGAAATGATAGTTGGTGTATCTCCATCCCAAAAATTTCGTGCACACATGGCAATATTTCCTCTTGCTTTTTTGTGAGACATTGCAATGCTTCATGTCCTACGAGTCAGATAATTCGAGTCAGTAACAATTTCATCCGCACTCTGAAATTCAATTTGTATATAAACTCAAATGTACAGGCATTCCGCAGAGCTTATTGGGCGTCATTGTGCGCTCTGATCCAATGCGGGCTAGCGTGAGTACTTACTCAGATACTATATAAAAAGTGGCACCACGCCCGCTTTGTACCAGCAAAAAACATCGGTGACAAGAACTGAGGGACTACACCTGGCGTGGGGAAGCTACTTCGAAGTGACCAAGGCACACAGCTCGAACTTGATTGGCGCTCAATTACGATTATACATAAAGCTGCATACATAAAGATTTCGAGCGTAGACTACGAATAAACGGGTCCTTTCTTTTTTTTGTGAAACTTCCACAAACTTTCCTCCACAGAACCAAAGGCACGCTTAGCGACACTTGCACATGAACAGTCGAAACAGCCAAAATGTATGTTACATATGCGATACAGGCCCATCATATGGCGCGGTGATTGGTTCAGCACAGCGGCAGTCTTAAAGCAAGCACCTCCTTTTTCGCTCCTTCTCGTTGTGGTTCTCGCGGCCGTTGAAAGGCATGTAGTACGGTACGTTGTCCAGCGGGCCAACCATGTGCTGGATCTGTCCCATGTTGGCCACGCGAGTGGTCACGCCACCCATGATGTCGCCGCCCGCGGCATCTCCGGCCGCACCACGACTGAAGTCACCGGCCGAGGTCACCTCGTCCGCTCCCAGTGTGGCGTGCAGGCCGCTGTCGGCGGCCGTCGCTGTAGCACTGCTGCTGCTGGCACCGCCGGCGAGACCGGCTGCCGCGCCGGCCGCCGTGCCGGAGTGACCGGCCGACGTCATGGGGAGGTAAGCCTGCACGAAGACAGGCAACGGACATCTGTAAACAAACTTGGGCCTGCAATTACAGAAAAAAAAATTATATTCCAACTCTCCAAGTCTCCATGGGGTTATTTAAGACGGCTTGCACTGACACGATCACAGCCGCCACGGTGAAAAGTTCGAAGCCCTGGGAAGACTGCGACTTCAATTTCAACAGCTCAAGACACAGTTCCACACACCGATGCGGCTCATACTGCGAATCTGGGGTGTCCCAGTTAAAAGATGCACAACCATCCGGCGCAGACCGGCACTTGTTTCTATCGCTGGGTAACGGGTTTTGAGTGGTGCTTCTAGTGTGGTTTTTGTGACATCGCGTGCAAGCCGTCTATGCCCGTACCTAAATGGTGCTTGCAGGCAAAGGCGCATAAAGGTGATGACACACGTACTCTAGGGATCACGTCATATTTATCGCTCCTGAATGTGCGCACCTAAGGACATGGAAGGAAGTAGCCATGTCGTATTTGCCGACACAAGCGGTTCTTAGTTAGCGATCGTCAGCATATCTTTCGCAAATCTTGTAGCTCGCCGTCTAACAGCAGTTACGGCTATTCGTTAATGTCGCCCGCGTCTGTCGGCTTCCTGTCTTGTCATGCGATCCAGAACGACACATTACGCAATTAACGATATAGCACGAATTCGCCCTACCACGAGCCTTTTCGTAAACTAGAATTATTCTGGTTTAAGTAAAGAGGCACTAAAGAGAATGTTCACTATTAAAGAAAGTGTCTTAAGTTTATCTCCAATTTCTACTAAAACAAAATTATCACGAGAAAAAGGGCCCCGTAGAAAGAGACAACTTTTCTTATGATAAAATTAGTCTCCAAATTTGGGAACTCGCTTGGCCGCTGTGCCTTTCTGCGCCTTCGCCTGCCCGCTAACTTTGCAGTGTTTTGTTGGGAGTGCCATACCCGAGTCTGTAGGGCCTCGCACGGGCTGCTGATGTTGGCTCCTCCAGGGTATCCACAATCAGTACGCCAGCAGCACTGAATGGGCCAGTACATTAAAAAAAGTCGAGCATACAAACACACTAGGGGCCACGCCCATGTCTCGCAGAGCCAAGCCGCCTCTTTCGCGCATGGTCAGTGTTCGTAGCTCCAATAGCAATGGTCTGGCGATGTTTCGTTGCGTTCTATGGCGCAAAAGCATCGCAAAGTGATGGATGCCGAATCGATCGCCAATCAAAATAATAGCAAGGAAGTTTAGTAATGCCGATGGCAAAATCCAAGCTTCACAAAATACGCTCGAATATTTCTCCTATCATTCTTCATACGGCCAAAAAAAAAAGAAAAAAAGAGCCGAGTGCTCTGGAAGCACCTGCTAAATCTGAACTATGAGGCTATAATGTTCAAAGCGTCACTTTAGCTAACACCACAGCTTTTGTAAGCGAGAAGGCGGTGTTAACAATGTGCGGCACTGACACTTCTTGCAGAGGTAGAGGAACAGCAGATGAGATAACGACTATTAGACTGTATAGGAATCTACAAGGATGACCATATTGGCCACTGTTTATGTATTCTTTTATGGAAGACGATGCTGAGGAAATTCGCTTCCCTCCCTTGATCAATTTCTTCTGTCCTGTTTTAAAGCCTACCGCATACCATTGAGCCCAGTATAAAGGGCATGTGTCCGTATACTTGCATGGTGATGCATAACCAGCGTAAAGAAAGACGTGTACTTAGAGAAGGAATTGACGTATACATCTTATCATGCGAGATTACTGGTGAAAGAACCTCGATTTGAACTGGTGGTTACATTCATTCCACGTTCTTATTCGCGCTGTTTATCTGCCACTTTGGCATTACTCCAACGTACCCAAACTTGCTGCACTTTTCTGTTAGTATAATTGTTCTCTATTTGCAAGGCTATGCCGGGGCCATTTGGGGGAGCGCAGAGCTCTATGCACAGTCGTCCGACCCATTATCGAGGGTGGTGGCTCCAAGCAGACCATTGCCATCGAAATGTTTGCCAAAGGAAGCGACAGACTTCTGAACCACGTAATATATCGATCTAGCTATATTAATATTTCCTGCTAGCGTCTCTTGGAAATGAACAGTACCATCACACTCAATCACAGTTTTACTTTTATTTTCAGAATACAATCGAAGTTCTCGCGAACGACATCGCTTCAACACATCTCCTGTGATCCAACCAAGAAGTAACAAAAGTAGACACGCAAAAACAACTCTCACAAATGAGTCGAACCAAGAGAGAGAAGTGATGCGATGTTTAGTTCATATGTATAGGGTGGACACAATTGGCGCAGGACAAGGCTATGTCCTACTGCGGATTACCTCCGATGATGATCACGATAAAATAACAAGGGTTGCTTTTGATCGGCGCCTACACTCCACTGAGAAAGACCTTTCACGCACCTCTCCCCGCTTTTTGAGAAAGAAAAATAAACCAGTAGAAAAAAAAACTCACTGGTGACCCCGAGGTGACGCTTTCGAAAGCGCCACACCGCATTACAACTTTGTATCATGGGTAGTGAATTCTTGCTCAGGACTTTGCAATGACTTAATCTGGAGCTGGCTTCCAGAAAGTGTCTTTAGCGCTACCGTACTTGGAGCACACGGTAATATCAAAATACTACACCCCCCCAAGGTGATGCGCGTGTAGACAGCGTGACTCGGCTCAACGCGGTGTGGCACAAATACTTTTCTGATGCATACAAGAACCTCGTGAC
This sequence comes from Dermacentor andersoni, assembly GCF_023375885.2. NCBI lineage: Eukaryota > Metazoa > Arthropoda > Arachnida > Ixodida > Ixodidae > Dermacentor > Dermacentor andersoni. The sequence goes on along the minus strand of NC_092817.1, from coordinate 93,023,486 downwards.
GTTCCATTAAACAAGCCTCCGGCGCAAAGTCCACAAGGCACTGTGGAGCAAGAGAGCTCAACTTTCTCCTGCTCATCTCGCGACACTTTTCAGCCATACTACGTGCCACACGCACGGGGCCTCCTCCAGTGATGGACGGTTCAATATACGTCCATGTTCACCGCACAAGTCCAGAAAGTTGATGGCTAAAGTAACCAGAGGCCGCACTTACTAATATATACGTTCGAGAATTATGCCATTAGTGATATCACCGTCGTTATCAGGTTTAACGAAGCGCTTCGTACACGAACGCCGTTCGTAACAATAGGTACCAGCCATCATTAAAACGAACATATTAGCGAAAGAGACCGGTCAGTAGAACCAGTTCTTACGAACGAAAGACTTCTCGTTACCCCAACTTCTGGGGGCGGGAATGGCAATGCGGCTCGTAGGCGGGATCGATTTGCCAAACCTTATATGGAAAATATAAGCAAACGCGGCCAACCAAGACGAAATGTTACTACTATCGAAGTGCGAATTCGGCATCTCGCAGTGCATTCAGAACGCAAGTCGTGCACCGGAACTGTTGGCCATTTTTTTATTCTTGCTGCGAGCGCCGAATGACATGTTGGCTATCGCGCAGGGAGGTTTACCGGGCAGTGCAGTTCGCGTGGGTGTTATTGTGCTAGAGGTTGTGCTGTCATGATTGCATACAACCTGCTCGAAGGAGGAACAGCCTCTTTATCAATATGGTTCACGCGGAAGCTGTTGCTTGCAGTAACAGAATATCAGCGATGAACTTTACGAAATCTGCGATCATGACTATAGGCAATTTTATATTTCTACAAAAGTCAAGTTTCAAATTTCGGAATTGCAGCCGGTCAGTGCTCAAAGCCTGTCTCTTCAGTAGCAAATGCGATCAGTACCAGTATTGCAATCTTAGTCCACAAAACTTGCACCAGATTACGTTCGAACTCTCATTAGTTGAACGCAAGACAGCTTCGAGATATATTAGGAACTGTAATAATTGCGCATTTCTACGAAAATTTGATTAGGTTCATCTATGAACAGGTGCTAAGTATTCTTACTGTGAGAGATGCCTTGAGGACTGGCCAGTTTTTTCCAGAGCCGAACATGTCTAGATTCATCGAAGTGTTATTTGAAAGGATGAAGTGTTATTTTTTTTTTTTGCAGAAGAAAAGCAGGCTCTTCCTCATTGAAGCCAGCGGTCTAATGGTAAGCGAGCTACATGACCAAATGCGTGATAATGAAGTAAACTCTGGGGAACGCTGTCTCTAATTTATCTGGGAAGGAATGGCTGTAACGAAATGAATGAATTGATACTGCTTATCTACAAATGTATAAAACAGGTCACTGTATGAAAAACGACAGCCGATAAATGAAAGGAACGCATGTGCGTAAACACATTTGGCTCTCTCACACACAAGTGCGTTGTTTCATAAGCTTTCCTTCATCGCGAGAGATGTGCCACGTAAGGGCGGGCCAGCTGAGTGATTATCTCGTGTGAGTTTGGGCTGATTTCCCACGGATTTTAGTTCCCTTGGACTGTGCCATTGCTTGGCAGCTTTCTGTAATGAGTGCTCGTCATATCGAGTGGCCGGTGCTTGTTGTTACGAACAGATATATTGCTTGACCTGTTGAAAACAAGCTTAGCAATGTTGCCTTTAGGGTTCAGCGAATAGGGTGAACCTGAGACTCAATGTAGCAAGGTAGTATTTTCAGTTGATGAAAAGCTCAAGGCCCAGGATGACGAGCATCAGCTGTAGGGCAGCCGCGCGATAAGTAGTGGACCATGGAGCTGCATTCACGAAGCTTTTTCTTCGTTAATGCTATTCTTCACAGGCCAGTCGACTTCGCTAATGATACGTTCAATACCACGAATGGCTGGCGTCCTTAAGGATAGTTCTAGCACGAGAACTTATGAATACGGGCATCTATTTGCGGCTGTGCCGAGGTGCCGTATGCGTGACACGTTCATTTTAGTGCAAATTTATGGTCAATTTCCAATCACAGATAAATACATTTCATAGTGCATTACTATTATAACATACGAAAGCCACGAGTTTCTCATACACTGTTATCAGGCACAACAAATGAATGTCTAAAACGTGATTATGATAATGGGATGGGGTACAGAGTCAGACCTTGCATGGCACAAGATGCTTCAATGATACAGTGAATAAAAAAGATTCAAAGCATGTGGCTTACAGTGACTTGGTGAGGGCAAAGAGGACATCCCTGCAGTGGTGTCACATGGATCGTACAGGTGCGCACTAGGCGTCGCCTATTCCATACCTGGTGAGTACCGCTACGTAAAATCAGTGTTCGTAAGGGGGAACGAGGTGGGGTTGAGGAAAGGGGGCAGGAGAAAAAATTGATAACGAAGCATGGAAACGGTGATCTGATGAGAACACAAGTTTTAATGCCAGAGACGAAAAAAGGATATGACATGCAAAAACTGACATGCGCCGTTTCCATAGTCTCAATAATTCTCAGGGTAGCGGCACTAGCCATTTGTATCCCCCCCCTCCCCCCACAAAGAAATGCGAGAAAACGAAGGACTTCAAGAACGAAAGCAGAGGTGAAGGATGAGCACGCCATAAGATGAAAAGAAATGACTGTGTTTTGCCGTAGAGAAGACAACTTTACCTGCTGAAGGACGTCCTCGAGGCCTGCGAAACGTTTAGCCGGTCGTTGTCTCAGATTCCTTGCAATAGCAGTGTTAATACACTACGAATTGAAATAAGACTACGCTGGGACACTGAAGGAGAAATGCTTGTCTCAATAAGAAATCACAAGCGATCATTTAGAAATGAAAACAACGTACGGAATATCGCGCGTTATATGGAATTTCATTCGAACTGTCTCTGTCGTTCACGTATGCTTTGCGTCCTGGATTTTTCTCGTGCATATACTAGGAACCTTACAACAATGCGCAGAAACTTTGTCTGCCATGCATATACTCGGAACTTGAGTTGTGCGTGATACTATCGTTAATGCTAGTTGGATGCTGATTCAGGCAGCATCTACTGCTGCCCTGTGTGTGTTAGTTAAGCAGCAGATTGAAAAAGCTGCATAAACGTACATGTCTTCAAGTCCATCATTATTAACCGCTGGTGTAGCACTAAAGCTGTACTTGGCGTCTCTGCGTGGAGCGCGTAGTTAGCTGCATGACGAACTAGTCCTGGAGGTAGTTGATAATTATGGAGGCTGTTGGACACGGTGTCACTTTGATTCCGGCTGCAGAGTCGAATCTCGGCAGAACAACGTGCGTGGCAAAATCGCTTATTATTAGGAATAATGAATCTCAGGCAGCCTATAGATAACGAGCAAGGAACAAAGGAGTATAGACAAGGCACAAACCCGAGTGCACCTCGCTGGCTAAGACTATTCTGTCAAACGCGAAAGAAAGACCACATTGAGGCCCTGCAGAACCCAAAACACGCGACACTTGTGCGACGATTCGACATGCAAAAACAAAGCTTGTACCTGCAGATGCTTACAGGCATCAGTGAAGGGGTGCCTTGTCTCTAATGGAACAGCATCAAAACGAACGTACCCAAACATTGCGCAAATGCACAAGTGCTTCTAAGGCAAAGCGAATTTTCTGCCTCTTTGCGTTGCATGTTTGCATACTAGAACTTCAGAGATTTGGATCGTTGTAGGTAATACTCGAAATTGCGAGCAAACGAAAATATCAGCAACATTTTAGCAGATACATGTTGACTCAGAGTGACGCGCAAGAAGCTATGGAAATGTAGGCAACAAATACGAAAACCACCACCTTGAGCTAGTCACCATTCAGGGCAGACGTGTACAAGCTGGATGTGTCAATGGTTCATACAGCCTACACGTGCGCCAGTAGATGTGTGCACGCCTGAGCACTGGCGGGCGAAGGCACGTTTTTGCGTCAAGTTCACGCGTGCGACAAAGTCGTGCCGATTATGATTACCACTGTTTCTTGCCTGTGGGTTCGCGGTGACGAGACAGGGGCCGAAGTCATGCAACACAATCGTACAATCGCACACGTGGGGAAAGTAACAAAACCTTCAGCTCACCACGAACAGTTACGTATATGTGACACTTGAAACCGATGTAACAAAAATTCGACCAAGATTTCGGCCTTATACATGTCGGCTCTATCTGGAAGCTAGCATGAAATAACTAGATAAGAAATCTTCCAATATGACGGGCGCAATCTTTCTATCTACAATGCATACACCCTTTTCCCTTTATTCTAATCAGGATTACGACATACCACATGGTCTGCCACACTAAATATCTCACTAACTCAGAATTGACATGCACCGAGTGGCTCAGTAAATGTAACGGTTAAACGACATGCTGATCATGCTTATAACTACTAGCATGCATCACCTGGTTCATCATGCCACATCAATCATCTACGCTATATACACTACACGTATGGGTTACTCAAGAAAAAGAAAGTGAGAAAAATAAACGAGGCTTCAATGTACACACAAAAGTGTCTGCCCTGTCATAGAAAAAAAAAAGTTCAGCAATTCTGAGAATAGTCTACTTATTAGTAATCATTCTTTGGCTCAGCTGTCACTTCGCTTTTGCTTACTTGTTTTTCCTGGCTTACGCATGTCTACACATCATTTTTCGGGTGCCAAAGAAATGAAATCAGTCTACTGAAGTGGTGAGTTGCCAGGAAGGTGCATGGCCCCTTCACTGCGATTATATCAACTGAGCCGGAACGCCCTCACCTCAGGTTTCACCAAGCTGCTTTTCCCCCCTTGTTTTAAATTGTATTTTTGTTTCTCACTTGTTTTGTTGCGACCTTAACGTGAAAACGGCAATGTGCCCAGTTTTTTTCACGCTACCAATAATTTATTATTATTATACTGTTATCACATGGTACCAATCAGTCCTTATGTTTATATTCTGCAGCTCCACAGCAGGCTTCTTGGCACGCATGCCCGCAATGCAAAAAGTAAGCTTTAAAGGCGACCTGGCAAAAATGGTTTCTCTCTCGATTCCTTTTTTTTGTTTCAATTGCTTCTTGTCGCCTATAAAGCTACCAATAATCGAAATTGCACTATTATAATGACTAAAAGTCCTAGTTTCTCAAACTGCGCATTTTTTAGACGGATACAAGGCATTATACTTTTCGCGTGACAGAGAGGTTTCGTTGGGATACTCGTCAAAGAATGCATATGCATTAAAAAAATATTTGCGTTACCCTCGATTTCCATAGTGGCTGAACGATTGCAGCGCCAAGTCCTCCTCTATTCTTTCTGCCATAACAACAATGTTCTTGGAAGCGTAGCCTCCGATATCGGGTGGCATGCGCCGGTGCGCGGCCAAATCTCGAAGGCCATGCTAGAGTAGCGCTGCGCGCCTTTGCAGTACTTGCCTGTGGAGTCGAGGTGCCCGTGAAAGGGGCCCAGCTGGCCCTAGGGTGCACCAGGAAGGGCGTCGCCGTCTGGTGCTGGAGCGTGTGCTGCGGTGGTGCCACGTACACGGGCGACGTCGGGTGTCGGTAGCGCAGCGCGGCAGCGTCGTAGCCGCTGGTGACGTGTTGCTGCGCGCAAGCACGCACACACGGAGAACGCGTTGCCACCGTCTTAACTACCGTTTTCTTCACCGAGCACTGGAATTAACAGATGAGGGGTGGGGCGTCGTTACTCACTCTTCGACTCTCACAGCATGCACGGGGGGTGAATGCCCTTCGGGAAGTGGATCGTGCAGCGTGGCTGGTGGGTGAAACCTTTAAGTATAATTAAGGCATATGGGCTCTAATGAAGCCGGCCTAATAACTTTGGATTATTTTCTTGTTATTCTGTCTAAGTCTACATAATTCTTATTTTTTTATGTTTCGCTTCTGGGCATAGAAGCTTCTTTCTTCCAACAAAAGCACCAGTCTTTTATTTTAAAATTATTTTCTTTGACACGAGTTCCCGCCAACGATTCTTGAGTAATGGGGATTTCAATTGCGTAGTGTATTATTTCGTTATGTTCTGATACCCGCTGCGGTATGTGGTTTAGTGGCTATGGCACTGCATTGCTGAGCTCTAGCTTGAGGTCGTTGATTCGATCCTGGCCGCGGCGGCCGCTTTTCGATGGGGGCGAAACGCAAGAACGTTTATTTACTTAGACCTAAATGCACCTTAAGGAACCCCAGGGTGTTAAAATTATTTCGGAGTCACCCGGTATGGCGTGCCTCCATCAGATCCTGATTCTGGCTGTTAAAACCCGAGAATTAAATTTCAATTATGTTCTCACTAAACGCTAAATTGAAATAAACGACACACAATTGTAAGGCCGGACCGAAAGCAGAGTATTCGATAGTCTAGTAAGAATTTCAGATCTCCACTTTGCGGTAGAGAGGAACAAATGAAGTTGTGAATTTGTTGGTAGCGTGTGTCGTCATTGTGGCACAACGTTTATACACTACGAAGTGTTATCTAATAATTTTGCCAACATATTTTATTGTGTAGTCTCTCTAACTGTGTGGCCTAAATGACTTGCGATCATGCGAATATTTCTCTGGAGGCTACTATTATGACAAGCATCAACCCTTTAACAAAGAAGGGAAGGGGAATATGCGGAGAAGGAAAAAGCTTCCCGAAGTCTTAGCGTATCTGTCTACCGAATGCTTCGTCGGCAGAGGGTTGCAAACGCGCTGTTACAGCTTTATTAAACTTTTACGCAGAGTTTGTTGCCTTCTTTAGGACTAAGTTTCAGAGCAATCTGCTGTCTATTGTGGAATAGACCGAGTAGCCTTGAGCCTACTTCAGTCTTCTGACAAAACAATTTTTCTGGAAAATTACACTTAGAATTATTTCGTTCGGTAAGATATTTGTTACCTACGCTTGCCATGGCCGTCACTTTTAGCTGTTTACCGAACAGGGTTTCGGAGAGGACGAGTTCAGAAAAAAGGAGCATATTTTGCCGAAACGGAAATAATAACTATTGCCGACGATCACTGCAACATATTGCATGACGCCAACCAAAGCCACGCTGCTATTAACAGTTGTGGCGACATTGGCAGCCTGGAAAAATGATAGCAAAGGTAACACTCAACACTCGTCTCGGGTAAATATCTTTGTGTTAATTTTCCTGCAATTAGGCCTCTTTTCCTAGCCTTCAAAATAAACAAGGGGCATTAACAACATGCGCCCGGCCGAATATTTTTTTCCAAGTTTCACGTGCCAATGTAAGTTCCTCGAATAGCAAGAGGGAAAGATTTGCACGTGTTATCATGAATACATTAACACACATCAGCTTGTATGCTTCAAATCAGCGTTTTGGTGTCGCACCTCTGTAAGTAGCTACAACCAAAATAAACCGTGCATTTACCAAAGCCACCGACAGATTTGGTGTATCTCCTGGATGCATCGATAAAGAGCATTGCGGGGGGTTGGTTAGTTCGAGTTCAGTTTTGTAATGAATGTGCATCAAATGGTACAGGACAGTTAAGACTGATGACAATGGCGCTGTGTCCCATTTGTTGGGTTGTTATTGCAATGCTATAATGACCATTCAAATTTGTGTTGTTTGTTAGCTCGGATGCTCCGCGACTGCGCTCGAAAGCACACTTCCGGAGCATTTTTTTTTTCAGAAGCAGTCAAGTCAAGCGTTACACATTAGTAATACTGCCAAACAAGTTGAAGGTAGCTCTCACATGAAACACACATTCTAGAACTCTTCGTATCTTAGCATTATTCCTCGGCATCAAGAAAGAGGGGCCATATATTCATGTATAGTAAGTTTTCATAGGTTACAGTTTCTGTGTGTTTGCGTTCGCATTTGACGAAGCAGTTCGAAAATAATCTTGGCGAACGAGATAACTTATGAATTCTTCTGGTGTGCCACATTACAAATATTTATTGCATTGCATTCTAATCTACCATTTACCATATAATTCCATGTACCGCTTACGATCATATGTCTCTGGTAATAAAATAATCATGACTCTCAGGTCATTGATGAGGTCCTAGAATTAAAGCACATTATTGCTTTCCCACATTCTTGTCACATAAAGCCTCTGATAACTTGCAAATATATTCGTGGCAGACCGCAAGTGACAGTATGTTAGAGGCTATTCGTCGAGAGTGCATAATGTAGACCTTATTTTGACACGACGACATAACTCGTCACTTGAAATCTTCATCATTCCCGAAGGGCACAGTAAAACGAAAAACGGCGATGCATTAACTGCTTAGAGCTACGAAGACAGGACACAAGGTGAAGAAAGGCAGGTACTCGGCTTTTCTGGCGATAAAAAACTTTTCAAATTAGTCTCAAGAACACAAGGCTGCAGTATCGAAGGGTGACAAATTGTTACGTCCACCGCAGCTCTTTGAACACGACTATATTGAGAAAACAAAGTGATAATCGAAGACTTCTATGTATGAGTCAGCAAATCCTTAGATGCCGGTTACCGCTGGCGGCCATGTTGAGGAATGTTGGTTTTCATGGCACAATGGCCCACATATTTTTTCGTAATGCAGCTAGTTTGATGCCCTAGATGCACGCAGATCTGCAACCGGTTACGTTAATATGTCTTAGACAGTTTTCCAAGTTCTAAAGAAAACAGCCTTACCATCTGTGCGGCAGCAGCTGCTGCAGCGGTTGCGTCATGCGTCTGTGGTTGCTGTTGCTGCTGCTGCTGTTGCTGTTGTTGAGAGACGGTCATGAGGGGTGTGTACGTCATCTTGTCTTCGGAGCCCTCGAACTCCGCGTCGAGCGTGGTGTCTGGCTCCTCGGTCTTGCCAGCCGCCACTGTAGGCCCGTCGAAAGAACTCATCATGCCCTGGTCCAGGCCGAACGCGTCACTGGTCAGCTCCTCCTGCACATGCCAGAAGTGGAACACATCATGCATAACGATTTTGATGCTGACGATGATGACGATGATAATGATTTCAAGAGTCATCCCCTTCGAAACTGGCCGGTGACAGATGTCACCTAGTCTACTCGAACTAATCAGTTTTTACTGCATCCAGCATTTTGCCTATCTCATTTCTGTTTTACGTGCAAGCGTAACTTGCCAGGTCTTCAAATCGGCGGTGTTTGTCTGAGGCGGCGAAGCATTCTATACGGCACTAAAGTGGCTCGTACTTTGTCTTACATTCTTTACAAGGCTAATTCTCGGAATTTTCAGAATGACAGCCCAGAAAGAAATGTCATGAAACAAAACACCAACAGCACTTGCCATTTATGCTAAATCTTCTAAGACTGAAATATTAAAAGTGTGAAACAGTAACATAAATCTCAAAATGATGTAATTTTATTGGTGAGGCTCCGGACTACCTCCGGGATGGGCCCACGCAAGCGGCCGCTATTTCACCAGAAAGCTCGCCTTCGTGCGTAGCGCTCGCTACCAGCATTTCCCGGTAAATATTAGGCTTACATAAGGTGCACTGACCGGGAAGCTTGAGAAGCAGTCAGGGATTTCTTAATGCCATCGCGTTCCACTTTTAGGCGAAGCTTAGGCGTCCTCTGCTCTGCTACTCTAGATACAAACCCAGAAAACGCCTGGTTCCGTAAATCTGCCCTTCAAGCTCAGCCAGGGTCCAACTGGAACGCGCAGAGCACCGATGGTGCCGAGCAGCGCCTGTGTGTTTTCCGTTAATTTCATCTCGTGGGGCGATACCTGTAGCGCTACTGGCAAGCTCATCCAACACCTCCTATATAATTTCATCTCGTGGGGCGATACCTGTAGCGCTACTGGCAAGCTCATCCAACACCTCCTATATACTTGTCAAGCATACAGGAGGTGTTGTCTCATCACGCCAGCCTCCTGAAACATCTGCAGTGCAACGCTAACCAATGCTATCGCTTTCGATGCTTAGCCTTCGGGTAAAGCTGACAATTTCTTTTTTTTCTTTATTAAGACTTCTACCTTTATATTGTTACCTATGCCTGTAAAACCGCGGCCCTATCGACTGCTTCCTTCAGTTTATTTTTTACCACCAATACTCTAAACACCCCTTGATTATCTCGACCTCCGACTATTACTGCTCGTGCTCGCTTTGAATCCCAGTGCTTCTTGAAGGTAGATGTTCCGCTCGGCTACGTGGATATCTGTGTATTCCATTAGAATGTGATCAGTCGTCTCCGATCTTTCACGGCAGCATACACATGCTTCATTCTGTTTCAAATGTTTTCTCGGGTATGTTTTTGCCCTCAAGCCACCAGCTCAGGCCTCAAATAGTAAGGCACTATCCTTTGTGTTGGCGAATGCTTCGTTCTGAGGGCCACTGCTTCGTTCGAGCAGTAGCCCTCTGCAAGATAAAGTCATTTGCAGTTAGTTTGCACGGGAAACTGCTCGATGGAAAAAAGGAAGAACGATACCGAGAAGATTCACACCTTAGTCTCGCTCAGTGCATAGCGAGGGCCTCAGATTCGATTGCTTTGATGGCGTGAGGTATCACGAGGGTTGCAATGTGGGCTTGTTGGTAATGCGTCTTCAAGGGGAGTACGGTAGCGCGATTAAAAGACGGGACAAAAGAAGACACAGCGCTGTGTGTGTCCCTATGTGTCTTCTTTTGTCCCGTCATTTAATCGCGCTACCGTACCGACCCCGTGAGGTATGACATTATGATTTATTGGCCACTTGCCTACACCCTAAGCGGCGATTACAAATGAAATATTCGTAGCGCAAGTACATGGGGAAGAAGGAATAATAGTCAAGACGGGCTTGACAGAACAGTGAAGACTTCTTCCTCTTGTACTTGCAGTACGAACGTGTATTTAGTAATGGTATACCAACATGGTCAAATGTTCACGGTTCGATTAAAAAAGATGTTCCACATCAGCGACTTTGGTGAGAGACGGCACTGGCTAACGCACTCAGTACTAATCTTTTGCACACGGAAAGTAACTCCGAGCCGCCAAGCAAAATTTAAAATTTGAGTGGCGCCACGATCAAGGTTGCATCCGATATAAAGTACTTTGATTTGACTATCGCGTAAGCTAGCATGCAAAAGAGTGCACACGCAAGCAAATTATTTGCACGCAGACCTTCAAATAGGAGGAAGTTTCGTGGAATAGGAAGAGTTTGCATGAACCTGAAAAGATAATGAACTTGCCTTTGCATATTCATGGAAGGTGCTTGACATTCAAACTATGGAAGATGCTTGACATTAAGGGGTCGTACATAGCGCATATCGTCCTACTCGAGGTACTTGAATACATTTTTAGTGGAAGAGTTGCTGGCAATCAAATCTTCCTTTGAAGAGCTATTGCCACCAACGCTACGCCAGCTGTACGTTACTGCGACACGGTCTTTTCTTTGTTTTTCATTGATGACGGGCTCTGCGTTCAGTTCTGGCGTTAACTGCTTCATAAACTTGGAGGTTCTCGCTCGACTTGCAGTCGAGTCAGTATAGAGACATTGCATTTACTTCCACGTCGATCGATAACGGGGAACCAGTGCTAAAACTTCTGTAGCCAGCAGCAGACAACACGACGTAACCAGCTGATGGACTAGCCTTTAGTATAACACACTGTGGTTTCGAGACGATCTCCTTCACTGATTTATGCACGAACGTCGTGCTTCAGCGGAGTAGGTAATTGCATTTTTCATACGTGACTGGGCAGTTACGAGTACGAACGGACGTACGCGTGCAGTTCTCAGCTACCTTCATTGCGCGTGGACTCAGTCTGGTTTCACACATCAAAGTGCAGGCGCGTATATAATGTCTCGAAATGCTTAATTTTGTAAGAGGCCCAAGTGGCTGGCGTCTTGAAAGGCTACACCGGCGCTGGCAGAAGCGCTCCGAGTATGCTCACCAGAGATCATGATCTAGCGCCATTCGATGTAAAACGCAAAACGTTCCCAGCTGCGTGAAAGTGCCCAAATTTGGCTCACGCTTTAACGGCGACATTACAACGCATCGAAATTTGTGTTGGACTATCACGGTGGCATCATTATTGTCATTGAGACGCTGTCTTGATAGCCCGAGCATCAGGCTCACGTGATCAGGCTTCGATCAGGCAGTCACGAAGGTAATTACGGTTTGTTAACCCCGTTTTCAAAAGAGCTTTAGCGCCACTTTGATGTGAATGCCACCTTTCGCTTACAGAAAAGCGACTAGCAAACCACACGGTGGGTGCAATTAAAATATGAGCTGCTATCTTAAAAAAAAAGGCAATACAGATCCCACGCCCTGTTGGAATTGCTGTTATATGGAATGTTTTGCAGGCGGCTGGCTATCCAGCATTGTTTGGGCTTCCGCAAAGAGCTACTAGGGAGACGAACGTGTTTGTGAAAATCGAGCAGTTGGTGCGCGTGATGCGAGCGTACGCGTCTGCGACGACAGCAGCAAGACGAGGACGACGGCGACGGCACTCGTACGACGGTCACGGCATGTTTTATGCTCCGACCATTCAACGCGAGCTTACTACATGCCGATTGTTGGCTAGTGCGTAGTTGTAGGTAGGGGGGGGAGCGTAAGCGAGAAACACGGGGATTATCACGTCACCTGCGACGAAATGTTTACAGAATCGTACGTACTTATGTCTGTCATGTCATCTATATTAAAAGGACGTAGAAATTTGTGCTCCGTCGAAGAAAACCTGTTCGACCTACGTGGATCGTGAAGGTAGTACAATGGTGCACAGTCGCTGTCGTGTTAGCTGCAATGGGGAAAGGACTGGGGAACATTGGTCGATCCCGAAGGCTGGGCGGCAGGTCAACGCAGTATCTCGAAGCGCAAGATGCCCCGAGGGAAGAATGCCAGAAACTAGCATGTGGCGCACGTGCCAAACTGGTCTCAAAGTGCTAGCTGGCTTTGGCACGAGGCGAGTATGCGTGTGTCGAAAACCTTCCGTAGATGAAAACATTTTAGAAAGAACGCGAGAGCTGAAGTTCGGCTAGAGGGTGTGTTATTCGCCGTATTCATATTTGTGTGCTTGCTTAAGAAATTGTAAATGTGGCAATAAAGAAAGAAAAGAAAGTTGCGATTTACCCCGAAGGACGAAGCATCGATTGCGATAACAAATTAATACACAGCTATACGAAGTAAGGATAGTAGTTTTATCGGCCGTATAAGCTTGTACACATTCGCTTACTAACTAAATTAGGAAGCGCGGTGTCACGCGCGCTCAAGTAAACCAGAACACATCTCACCTGATGACCACGGAAGAACTCGCTGTCGAAACAATGGAGCGAGGACGCGCGGAAGCAGCAGCGAGCGAATTGACCTTCGTGCTGCCTCTCGCTTGAATGCGAACTAAGTGGCGCGAAAACAGTGTGCAAACGAAACTATTAGCCCTAGACCTAGTGCACCTAGACTGTAATCCTCACAGATCGCTCTTACACCATGCAAGTCCTTCGCAAGCAGTCGATGTCGTAATTGTTTTGTTTCAACACTCTTTTACCTCATTTTCGCTTTTGCATGCTTCGCGTGGTGAGCATTTTTTAGGAGTGATTTCTTCGAGGTTCTCAGTTATTTTTTTTTTTTTTTTTAGCGTGAGGCTGGCCCTACGACGATGAGCCCGTTCACGAGCCAACCCTAGCTGACGCTCGCGGTAGGCAGTTTGTTCCTCACGAGTACGCACTGCTGGTGGTCTCCCCATAGTTGTAGCTTGATTGGAATGTGCGAAACCACTAATCTAAAGCTCCGTATATTGGGCGCAAGGCCCCCCAAAGGAAGTGTGGGTGCTGCAATCGATTTGACGATTGGTTGGATTGGTTTGACGATTGACGTCTTTGTGTTTCTTAATTAGATTACACACGGGTTCGGCAGCGATGGAGATAACGACGTCAGTGACGGTACACCCGCACTTCGCTCTTGTCGCTTGCGTTCGATGTCTCGAGTTTTCTCGGTGGCGTGGTTAGTAGCATCCGCCTGGCATTGAGACAATGACAATCCGTGAGACAATGAATGGCTCATACCCCCTTAAGCAGTGGCTCATACCACCGTAAACGCGACCTCCCCATTACGACGACAGAATAGAAGTGAAATTCTACGCTGCAATGACGAGCGGCAACGGAGCCAGCTGTGGAAGACTGCGACGACGACGAACGCGGGAGCAGTGGCACGGGCGCGGTAGCGCCGAGGGGCACCAACTACCCTAGCCAGCTGTGGAAGAAGACGACGACGCTCGAGCCATTGCTGATGATGATAGTTTTAGTGAACTCCGACAACGACAGCACCGGGTCCGCATAAACAGCTTCGCTGTAGAAGAGCGTTACGTAATAGAGTATTCGGCTGCTGTGCTGGAAGCTAGAGGTTTGATTCCGCCGTCGGCCGCGCACTTCTTTTCATTAAGAGGCCCGAAATGAGGGAAGTTAGGAGCTCACCTACCTATTTGCCGCAAAGTGACTCAGATGAAGCAAATAACGATTTCCAATAAAAGACCCAACCAACCAACCAACCAAGCCGACAGGATGGTTCTTAAACCAAGTTTTGCTCTATGCAGAATTGAGCTGTTTGTTGAATCCAGCAGAATGGCTGTCGTCTCGTAAGAAGAAAGACGAGGATACCTCAGTGGAGCGAGGCACGGAAGTGTGCACAAAAGAAAAAGAAAAGTGACCGACTAGAATGATTGTCGTTCTATTTAAAAAAGCCTTCGTCCGTCCCTACGACGTAGCTTTCTCTATTTCAACCATGGACTTTCACTTTTTAGCGATTTCGACGTAGAAATCTGGCTAGGCTGATATTGTAACAGGCTATAGGATTATTTCACGCAGCCCATTCTGTGGAAGTGAATTTATTCACCGCGCGAACTGATGTCAGCACGCACAATGTTAGCAGGGGTAACATATTCAAAATAAAAGCGGCAGAAACGATAATCCCAAGATATATTTAAGGTCTGCCAGGGAAGCAGTTTCGAGCAACTACATCCTGAAAATGTCAGTTTGCGGACATATGAGCAGGAGTTGCGGTTTATTGCAGTTCAGGAATCGTAACAGTAGCTAAAACAGATCATTCTCGCACAACAACAACGTCGGTACAAAAAAGAGTGGAACGGCAATACCAAGGAAAATGTGAACACAAGAACTAGAGGAATGAACTGGATGGCGTTTGGGTTAATGTTGAAGGCTTGAGAGAGCGACAGTGACCCAACATAAAATGAAGTACTGGCGACAAAGAAATAAGAATTGTATGAAGATGAAATACTTATATACAACTGAGAAACGGGCTATGGTGAAAACATCTTTTTAAATAATATGGCCGTGTTGTAGGGATGTACTCAGTTCATCGAATCGATTCTTGCACTTGGAATTGAAAGCATTAGAACGAGTCCGAATTCTTCTGGAGCAGTCCACTATAACCCAACGTATCAATCAATCAATCATTTTATCAATCAATCAATCAATCAATCAATCAATCAATCAATCAATCAATCAATCAATCAATCAATCAATCAATCAATCAATCACGCTAAAATTAGGAGTGCTTGCCCTACCTTCGAGACGACTCTAGGGTTTCCGGTTGGCTCTTCACCAGGCAATCGTCCGTCTAGTGTACGGCCCCAAGCACTGAGAAAAAAAAGCAAACATCAAGAAACAGCAAGAAACGCCCTATGTAAACCTAGGAAAGAGTATGGCATGATGAAGCACCCTTTTCAGCGATACAGAACCTAATGCCTCCACCTTTACGCAATACATCTTAATTTGAGTCGTTCACGAAGCTATCAAAGGCAGTCAAGTAAATCCCACCGGGATTATTTAACGAAATATGGTTTGCCTAATAACAATATAGCCCGCGAATAATATCCTGACAGTGCTACTTACTTACGCGTGACTGACAAAACTGACAAACGTTCTTCCATCCTAGAATAGTTAACTTACTATAAATTGAAATTTCGCGTTCAGTCTATGGGTGTCTGATATGTACAGATGTCTCAAAGAAGTAGTTGTCACACGGTTTCAGCAAGCAAGGCATTGATGTGTTTATGAACATGTGGTATCCTAATTAGCAACGTAAAGTTGGTAAACGTTACACGTGAGATAACACATGGTTCAAGTACAAAGACCAATGTACACCGTTATGTCTTCTGTGTAGAACATAACTAAGATGTGCGAGTCGCCTTCTAAAATTGTATTTATTTTTTCCTTAGGACGTAATTTTGAAAGCAAGCGGCACCAAAACAGTGCCGAAACACAACAGCATAGTTATGTCATGCAAAAAGAAACAAGAAAAGAAATACGCTAGACGGGAAGGAGGTTGAAGTACCTTGGCTTTTGCACAATGTTTTATATTATTAAATCTGAAGGTACAAATACCGCATCGACTCGTGTAGCAGCCCAGCTAGAATATCAACCCATAATGTGGATTCGCCAGTGAAGGGCCTTTGAGGAACCCGCCGTAGTAGAGTAGTAGCTATGGCGTAGGGCTGCTAAGCCAAAAGGCGCCGGATCAAATCACAGCCGCGGCTGCTGTGTTTCAGTACGATGCAAAAGCTGCTAGTGTAACGTGCATTTGGTGTATGTTCCAGGTGGTCTCAATTATTCTAGAGTTCTTCTCCTACGGCATGCTTAATAATCAAATTGTGGTTTTGGCACGTAATGTCCAAGGATCTTACTATATCTTTTGAGACGCGTTTTTTGCATTGACCTAGAAAGTACATAAGATTTATACTGGGAGCAAAAGCAAGAAAGACACGCTCCAAGCATGGTGATTATAATTAAATGTGCGCATTTTCAAATTAGCATCTGTAGAGCAAAACACTTCGTACTGAGTGTAGTGTACAAATTTTAATAGCATCAGAACCATCATCACACCTAACAAAAATTAGGCTAGACATCCTAACCATTGCTAAAATTTATTGTAAGAAAATGCGGCGGTTGTGTATAATCGTCACAATGTTCGCATCTGTAAACCCTAGCCTGTTTAGAGAGTAGTAAAGCTCTGTCGAGCTGTAGAAAGATACTCCCGATTTGCAAGAAGCCTAGCTATTGGCCCTTGAAACCTTTCGCGTATAATAGAAAAATAGAACTGTTGCTTCTTTATGTGGGTACTCACAGCGTCTGAGCGATGGAGCCAGAGGGTGGTATGGCAGCCGCCGTCGCCTGATCCGAATCCAAGGGTACCAATGTGTACTGGGTTCCGGCTTTCAAGTTGACCATAGAACTGGCGTCCACCTCGATGTAAAACTGCGGTTTCTCGCTTACTGCGCTTGGATTGGAAGAACTTGCGCTGTTGCAACTGCTCGCTGTGTTTGGACTGTTCGTTCTGCGCCATGAAAAAGAAAACGAAAATTGCAGGCTCGCTCTCTTCTACGGTTTAGCTGTAGAAGATCTCGAGATGATTCAGGAGCACTGTTAATGTCTGAGCATTCTACAGTTGTCTTAAAGCAAAGCTTTCTACGTCTCGCTGATTCGTCCGTGAGCGCCGAAAACGCACTGCAGAAAAGCCAACTTACGCATCTGCGTAAACACTACAGTTACTTTCGCAGTACCGCGCCAGCGTCGACTGGCCGGTCGTTCAGTGCCTGATAACGGCGCGAACCGACGAGCTCAGCAAGAGTAGCGCATGCGCACAAAGTTCACTGGAAGCGCAAGATGCGTCTGCTAGGCATGACACCACCCCTGTCGCGATTAGCTGATCTTCCCTGCTTACCGGAGTCAGCAAGTGCGCGTGAACACGGGCTCGTCTTAGGACCTAGAAAGATGGTCGAACGTTACGCTACCCAGACGAACTGCATATATCTGCATTGCATTGCGCGCGTCACGCAATGCATTCCCCGCCTTCACCATGGGTAGACCGCGGGTGCAGCCCACCGCAGAAGAAGAGGCTGCCGTACGTGAACCCAAGTGTAGAGTCGTCCATGAAAGTGTGAGAGTGTGCGTGTAATCAACGGCTACATGGTCTAAAATAAAGGCTATGCAACTTAACGAAATGTGTCTTCATTCAACGTCAACGTTCGAAAACTGCAATTGTAAACAAGCAACCAAATCACATATGCATAGCATCGGGTCGCTCAGCATTTCTTGGGCTCGTTGCGTGGTCATTGACTTTGATTTTGATTTAGTTTGCATTGGGGAAAAGCTTGGCGTTCAAGCATCTTTCTTTAAGGAAGGAGCTTTGATTTTTTGAAATGCTCGTACGCGTCACATAATATAATTTCACTTCAGCAGTCCTTTAGTTAATACAGTCTGTAGACAACGTGGCAGTGGAGTGGTATTTATGCAGCGCGTTGCCATTGCGTTGGTGAGCATTCCATACTGTGCTCCAGATTCTGCATAGAAAAGGAAGAGGCCGCGTGTATTTTCATGAACGCGCTACCACTGGACTGATGTTGCCTTTAGTTTGCACGTTTGCTCCAAGTTATTATAGAAGGCAGCATAAGTGCTGGCAGGCGCGCAATGCAAGTAGACGGTAACATAAGTGTGTTAGGGCTGTTGAGTAGAAAATTACCAGAATGACAGCTAGCTAGAGTGAGAGGGACCATGAGTTAGTGAGATGAGTGCAGTGTACATTGGCCGTGGAGCAGGAAATTCTCAAAACCCTAAGAGGCGAGTCAATAGTGAGACGAAGGCTCAGATGACGCAAAGAGTGAGGTGTGACAAGGCTAATGACATATGGAGGACCTAGGAAGAAGAGAGCACCACACCCTGAGCATGGCGATTGACCGCAGGAACCATTCAGCGCAGAATTATGGATGCTCGTGTGCTGCGACTTCAGACTTGTAAGCACAGCATGAGGCTGCAGATTATCTGAATTTATGCCCTACCAACGGCGAAGCGAATACGACAATAAAAAAATGACATCGTGTTTTGTTTTGCATCATTTAGTCATTTTCTCATAAGGATCACAATGCTGAGGCGTCCCAGCATCGAAAAATAAATAAATAAAAATAAAAATAAAAGCGATATAATAACGCATTTCACTTTTTGCATATCACAAAGTTTGCGACCTTCCCGTGATAACAGTCTTGTAACAGGTTAAAAGCAATGTCTGTACGTCCCTTAGACAACAACTCTGGCAGAGCTCTGACAACTCTGATCCTGAGCGCCAAATATGTAGCGTGCGAAAGAAACGTGTTGCGTTGCTGAGCGCTATGTCGCACGTTCGATGCGCGGCAGCGGTGGCCGAATTCCTATGCGGGATGCAAAAGCCGCTCGTGTACTGTGTTTAGGGTGCACGTTAATGAACACCCGATGGCCAAAATTATTTCGGCGCCCACCACCATGGCGTCGCTCATAAGCAACTGTGCAGTTTTCGGACGTTAGGCCCCACAATTGAATATGACATCGTTAATTCTTGCCTTAAAACACAGTTGCTTCACAAATACGTGGACACGCGCGTGCGTATAATGAGAGGACGGTAATTACCTCTCTGACGCCACTGGTGACGAGCCTAGGGTGTCCACAGACTCCGGATAGGAGTTCTGGCGCTCGTCGGTCTCTGAGGCCGGGTTGCTGGTCAGTACAGTCGCTTCCGGGTCCTGCTCGGCCTTGTCGCACATCGCACTCGACTGACGCCCTGCGCCCCGCCAGATACGGGCACAGCACGCGAAGGCACAGGTCGGTGAGGTAGCCTTCGAGCTAGACTCCCTATACTATTCGTCCCTGTCATGTGCCCCCGTTGACGGCCGCGGTAATTTGCGCTCAGGTCAGATCTTCAGTAATCTGGTATGAAGCGTTGATGGCGAGTTGAGTGCACGTTAAAGCTCGATGGTTCCGAAGAAAGGGGTTGAATAAGTACGCATAAACTGCGACGAACTCAAAGGGCGACGCTCTTGGATGAGCCACGTAAGTCGCAAGTAATGCGGTGATCCACGAGTTCGCACCCTTTCGGAAAAAAAACCTGCAGCTAAACAGGAGTAATGCACGGCTACGCGCAGTTGGGTCACAAGTGATGCAGAAATTAAGCACGAATTGAAAACAGCACGTAGCTCAACAAGTTGAATCGGATCATGTTTATTATCGTCCGACAGCCATCAACTAACTTTCCTGCTTCCACTTTCCAGCTCAATGTCAAGTAAAATCAGTTATGCAGGATCTGGAGAAGAATGCTTCTTAACATAGAAGCAAGAAGCTTGTAAGCACGGTCCTCTAATATTTCGAATGGACTGGCAGCTCAATAAAACAATAGTGGGTTGCTTGAAACTTTATCTGATCAATTGCAAACGACATACCAACAACAATAACCTTTCGACATTCGTAGGCACTAGCGACAAACAGCTAACATCAACCACTAACATCAACCACTAACAAACCAACGCGGTCACGGCATTCCTAAAGAAAAATGGTACTTAAGTAAGAAAGATGCACTTGCAGATAAGCGTCTTACGTTCAGGTAAGCAGGACACATAGCCCCTAGCGAAACTGTCTGGCGGGGCATGGTGACATATTGTAAAAATATGCTTTATATGTACGTCGCACAAGGGTCCAAATAAATAAATAAATAAATAAATAAATAAATAAATAAATAAATACTAAGAATAGTGGTTTATCACGTTTTCAAACAAAATCCTTCAATTAGCTTCTCAAGAAAACCAAGTGGTGAATGGAATGAAGTACCGAAGAAAATTGGATTAGCCTACCACGGTAAAAAAAAATGGAACGGGGCTAGTCTTAATTCGTTCCTGAATTTTTATTAATAGCCGAGCCATGAAAGTCGCGTATAGTCTATAGCCTATGGAGAGTCCAACCCTATTTTTCGGCTGTAAAACGTTTATTCTTACCGTAAGATATAAATCAGGGTCAAAAGTAAGAGCTATCAGTGTTCATAAAAGAAGCTCTAATGCTAGGATCGTTCATATAAGTAGGTAACAGCTAATCGTCAGGTTGGATAGCGTCTCGAAACAAAAAGCTGTGCAAACTCAAAACCAGGTCAACAAAAAAATAAATGCAGGAAAAAGCAAACAAAAGAAGGATATTTCACAAAATATATTTTCATGAATTCTCGTTAAGGCTCAGCCACATGAAAGGAGAGGCAACGGCCGGAATTGCTTAGTTACTTATATAAAGATCGATAAAGTCCACACCAGCTGAGCAGGGCTTAGGTTACAGCTGACGTATGTGCTGGCTAGATTACAAGGCACAACACGTGGACGAGGCCTCGGAAACAAACAAAAGCGAAAGGGCATTAAAATGGAAGTTTAAAGTTGTCGGCGTCGTATCTGTGAAGGAAACAAGAAAAATCTGATAGGAATATACTACGAGAGAGACCGTTGACACAATATTCGACACACCCTAACGCTAACAGTGTCGAGACAAAATCTTAGAAGGCCATAAAATTCGTGCTGTCAAAAATAAACAGAATTTTGTTTACAGCAGCGACGCAGAAACCTAGCCATGAGAAGCAAAAACCTTGAACAGAATTTACGAGACCACCGGCAGGAGCGCCGCAGCCATGGTCCTGCCTACTGTACTAGTTAGCTGCTAGCCCTACTAACCAAAGCTATATGGCTTATGAAGAAAAAATCTATTGAAAAGAAAAAGAACCAGATACTTTATTAAATCAAAGAAGCAGTGCTGTGAACGCTGGACATGTGCCTGGACCAGCTGCACGTAGATTTGCAAAAAGACAAGGCATCGTCAACCAGTCTCAGCTATCGACCACGAACTGATGTCCGAAGAAACAGGGAGAAAAATACGGATATGCGCTTAAAACAACGCGAGCAGTTTCAACCGCCACTAAAAGCAAATCGCAGTAGTACAAGGTAAGTCGAACTGACTCACTCAATTCACCTGTTCGCTGCAAGAAACGCGGAAGAAGGGACCCAACCCGCCGCTAACCCTTCTGCAGAAACGCGCAAGGTGTAGGCATCGTAAAAGCGCGTCGTAGAAAAAAAAAAAGTACCTCGAAAAAAAGAATTGCTAGCTACTCATATCAGGTACTGCGAATAAAATTCAAACAGCAGGGTAAGTTCAATAAAGAGAAGAGAAATCTACACGCTGAACAACGACTGTCCGAATGCGGGTCATATCATAGTCTGTGGATTTGGAACGCAGCGCATGGAGTGGCGCGGCTCGGCGAGGCCCGCGCGAGAAAAAAAGAATGTCAACGTCGAACGCATGTCGCGTGGTGCTTGCAGGCGGACGCCGCCCCGAAGAAAGCGGTTAAAGTCACGCATGTGAAGTCACGTACCTGTGCTCTCTCGGCTCGTTCGGCTGGCAGCTGCTGCGGCGGCACACAGGCGTTCGCGTAGTCCGTGCTCGCCCGTGCAGGCCTCACGAGAAACGATGCATTCCTTTCCTTTTCTTCTCACACCTTAGCTGGTCCTCGTGGCGTGGCGTTTCTCTTCTTCGTCACTTCGTTTTATACCAGCACGCTTTTCTTTCTTTTTTTCCCGGCTTGATGGCAATTACGATGGCCTCTAATGTATCATTAGGCCCGGTTTTTATTTTGAACGGGCAAGAATGGAAGTAACTTTAATTTTATGAAAGCATAACTGGGGTTATTGAGGGTGAATAGTATTGGAAATGAAATAGCTGTGCACTTTTTCTCATTAAGCGAAGCAAGTGCTTCGAAAAAGTGATTGGACCTGCTTACGATCTTGGAAAGACAATGAATAAACGCGTTTTTTATCGAGGACAACGAAATAATTATGGCCTGATGAAAGAAGATATATAATATAAATAAAATATGCAGACGATATTTCGATAAAACGGCATAATTTACTCATTGCTAGTACGTACGAAGGGGAAGAACCGAAAGTGTAGTTGTCCATCTCACGCGTCATCTGTTAACTGCGTGAACAGGTAATGCCGAGAGGGTGAACTAAAAGCAGTCCGCGTTAAAATAAATAGTGTCAGATGATATAGCTTCGTCCAAAGACAGTGAAAGTCTATAGTGAGGCAAAATTAGCTTTGAATGAGTACACTTGCATATTGATTGCAGTATTTATTTTGGGACTGACGCAAACGCGGTCATCTTGCAAACTTGCGAAAAGCGAGTCGCCAAACTTGGAACGAATACGCAAAGCTTTTGTTTGCATTCGCAGGCCGCCGCATGTACTAATAATAGGTAATAGTAATCACGATCAGCTGGCATCTGCTTTTACGAACAGTTGTAGCCTAAGAACTTTCTAATGCTGTTAGCATTCCTAAGATATACTTCGCGCACTTTCCAGTAATCTATCTACGTGCGTGTCTGTCTCTAACCGTGTTTATGGCCCCATAGACCCAGCTTGTCTGGTGGCATCGTGGTCGTTTGGTCGTCGTCATTCCAGCTTTGTCTACCGATTCTCGTAGTGACGTCGTGCACACGCCATCATCGTCATAGAGTCGTCATCACGCCATCTCAAGCCAGTGTCGCCATTTAGTTGGCATCACACACTCGTCGTCGTCCCTTTGTCCTCGTGCCGTCGTCGTCACACAGCCGTCATTACACCAGGGTCATCATTTCAGAATCGTCATTGCACCACCGTCGTGCAGTCGTCGTGATGCCGGCCTGGTCCCGCCATTGTCGTCTTTCCAAAGGTTTGTCATCCGATTATCTTCATACCGGCGTCGTCAAGCCGTCGTTGTCACCATCATTGCTAGTCGTATTAACGTCGGCAGTTGTCTTGAGGTGGGTTCTGGCTGAATTTTTTTGTTAAAACGGGTCGTCAGCCGGATCGCTATTATAGACGACTACATGAATTTGATCCTTGACGTAGATAACAAACTATTATCCATATAATACACAACCCTTCTAGGTATGGCTGGGAGGACGCTAATATCTGTGATCGATCCGGTGCGATGAAGGCGAATGATCAGGTGATTTGGGCGTCTCCTACACGTTGCGAGAGTGACAAGGGACGACCATATCATGAGAAGCCAGCAAACACTGACACCAAGGACAACATAGGGGAAATTACTTGTGCGTCATAAATGGCATGAAGAAACGATAAATTAATCGAAATTAAAGTGGATAAAAAAACAACTTGCCGCAGGTGGGAACCGAACCCACAACCTTCGCATTTCGCGTGCGATGCTCTACCAATTGAGCTACCGCGGCGCTGTTTCCCCATCCACTTTCTTGGGTATTTATGTGTACTAGTAGAACCCTGGAAGCGTTAGTCAGCGCCACCACTCACAGACCTTGGCGGTGGAAGTGGAACGTCCTTTTTGCCGCAGGCGTCACGAGAACGTGATCTTTTTGGGTGAAGGCAACTGGTCAATAAACCCACATATGCTACCTGAAGGCATCAATGTTGCCGGATTCGAGTCCCTCGTTATGTAATAAACGAGAAGAAAGGGGGTTAACCGAGGGGCCCGATTTTTATTAGTCATATCATGAGAAGCCAGCAAACACTGACACAAAAGACAATATAGGGGAAATTACTTGTGCATGATAAATGGAATGAAGAAACGATAAATTAATGCAAATTAAAGTGGATGAAAAAACAACTTGTCGTAGGTGGGAACCGAACCCACAACCTTCGCATTTCGCGGTATACAGGGAGGACCTTGTATTTCGTATTGGAGGAAAACGGCCCATGTTAGGAAAGAGGTTTAGGCCAGCCGCCAAAACGCCATGCTCGTCAGGCACCATGAAAGAGCAATGACGCAAGCCAAGAGAAAAAGCGAGAAGGCGAGCGATACACACACAAGCGATACACACAGATCTCGTCTCCTCTGTGCTTGTATTGGGGGGAACAACGGCTCTTTCGTCATGCATCAACACACCCAGTTTTTTCTCGTCAACTATGCGGTATTAGACGAACTCCTCAATCATAATGGTTATCCTTGTTTTGTCTGCGCTTCTCTTTCCTGTCCTTGCCTTGTCTTAGTTTTATCATTGTTTGATAACTGTACGGTCAAAGGGACGGGTAGGCTACATTAGAGCCAGTCATCACAAGACGCTGTGACAAAACTGAGACTATTATTACGATGTAACACACTCACACGTACCGACAACATACGAAATCGTTAAGTCTTTAGAAAAAAAATTTTGGGGAAACCATCCAAGATCACTGTCAGAGACAGAGAGAAATGGTGTAGGAAAGGCTGGGAGGTTAGCCGGAAGAGTTTCTGGTTTGCTACCCTGCAATGAGGGAAGAGCAAAGTATGCGAATAGCTTACGCGAACCGGTGAAAGTAGATGGAAAAGCTGTAGCTATACTTTCGAACATTGCTCCATACATCGATAATGGTTTTTGATGAAGGAAGGAAAAAGTGGAGAAGGAAAGGCAGGGAGGTTAACCAATTAAGCTTAACCGGTTTGCTTCCCTACACATGGGAGCGGGATAGGGGGGATGAAAGATGGGGAGGAGAGAGAGAGGGAGCACATAACACAGCGCACACATCGTTAGTTACAGTACATCGCTGTTGCGCGGTACGTGACGTCACTGTCACAGCCACTTGTCCAAGCCCGTCTCCTTCATAAACCGAAGTAGTCCCTTCGTCGCCTTCAGCTGCGATGTCTTCTATCGGCGATATGTGAAGAGAGAGAGATAGAACAACTTTAGTGAAAAATGCCTGCAGAGTCGGTTAGGCTCCCTCCACGCAGGGAGGACAAGCTTTTACCGCGACGCGGCCACTACGTCTGTCTCGTGCATTGTGCTCCTCGAGGTCTTGGTTCCTCGCTACTTCCGCGGATCCGAGAAGGCCGCTGCCCCCCTTCTCCTCGGTTTCGCGCGGTCGCTGCCTCTCTAGAGCTGCCGAGACCTGCTGGACGGCCTTGAGTTATGTCTCTTGATCACAGCTCCTCGTTGCAGCCTCTAGCTGCGGCGGTATCGTCGTCTTCTCGCTGGCTTCTCGTGGATTTATACTACAGTCCCAAAGGACGTGAGCCGCCGTGGCTCTCTCCTTAGCGCACAATCTAAACACGTCACTCGCGTACACGCTCGGACACACGTGCTTAGCTAGCACTGGGGTGAGCAGGGACCCCGTCTGTAATTGCCTGTATAACACTGCCTCCTTCCGGGTAAATACTTGCAACTGACAATGGTCTTTTGTCAAAGTGCGCTAGAACGGACGCCAGGGACTGTCTCTGAGCATTATATTCAGGTCAATCACACAGAATGTGTTCTAGCGTCTCCTCGCAAATACAGGCATTGCAGAGAGCGTTGTCGGCCATTCCAATGCAAAATGAAGGCGTTACAAATTATAATTGGCCTGTTTTGTACACAGCATGATAGCGTGACCATGACGACGATGGCAGGGTGGCGACGACTGAACGACGCCGACGGATATAATGAAGGCACAACGACAACGTAATCGCGACAGCGTGACGAAGACAGCACGAATACCGTACGAAGACGGCAGTCTGACAACGATGGAATGACGGCAACGTGACGACGATGGCATGATAGCGGCTGCGCATCTGCGCTTTCTTCGCCACTCGTTTAATCAACGGAGGCCAGGCACTCCTCCGACCGTTCGCTTTAATATCGTGCAAATCCCACGTTCCGCGGGACTGGTCAAAGCGAAGACCTTGTTGTCGAGATGCAC
This sequence comes from Dermacentor andersoni, assembly GCF_023375885.2. NCBI lineage: Eukaryota > Metazoa > Arthropoda > Arachnida > Ixodida > Ixodidae > Dermacentor > Dermacentor andersoni. Next base: position 92,997,173 of record NC_092817.1, on the reverse strand, counting down.
GAAACGGTGCATCTCGACAAGAGAGTCGCGGCGCACTTCGACGATGAACACGCCCCGCCCTGCAACCTTCAGACCAAGCACAGGGGAAACCACCGACCGCAGCATCTAAACCTTGATGTGTCCCACAGCTCACCAGCGCCGCCGAGGAACGGTACATTTCGGAGCTAATCAGTGCTGCACTGAAGAACGCCATAAATGAGGCTCTGGCATGAGCGCCTTTTCAGCATACCCACCAAACCTGAAAATAGTTCCCCCTCTCTCTCTCTCTCTCGTACGCGCCAAAGCACGTTAAATGGCTTTCGGAAAAGAACGAGCCCCACAACTTGGTTGCGACCGTTGTTAGAGGCGCATCTCCTACTGGAACAAATCAAGATAGACGTCTGCCGAGCTATTAGATGTGGACCTCGCTTTATTTACAACTTTTGGCCACGGCGCTATGGCGACTGTGAAGCCAAGAAAGCTCCGGTGAACTGAAATGCTATATTGAATTAGGCAGCTAGATACATTCAATACGTAGTAGGCCAACCGGGTTACAGTAGTTGGAGTTAATCTAAAATTTGAATTGTCTGGGAAGGGTTTATTGCTTGTTGACTTTACAACGGTCAAACTGAAACTGAGTGTGGTACTAGCTAGAAGCAAAAGCTTTTGCTCCTAAGCTCGTATTGTGACCGGAATCTTTCAAACACAAAACTGAAACACGTTAACGAGGGACCGCGCAAGCCCGAATACAACCACAGTAGACGAAGAACAACCTCAACCGAACGCTTCTCCAACTTCAGGTAAAGCGTCGTTAAGCATAAGTGTATGCGTCCGGGAATTCCGGCAGCCGGACATGCGCTAACCATCTAGTAACGAAGGCACGATGGCACGAAAAACAGCTCTCTCGTCGGCATTGGTCTGATTTGTGTGAGAAATCTGGATCTGGAGTTGGAAAACGAGTATTTTGGAATACAACATTTGAAGCTCTTTGGAGTGTAACGTGCTCTTTAGCGCAACGCGCCTGACCCGGCTGCATGAGTTCGGCACGCGATGCAGAGTACGCCACACGAGTATGCAGAACAAAGCTCTGGAACCCTTTTCCCTAAGTATAATCATGTGTCATCCGTAGAATGCCCAGACACTGACGCGCCTGATCCAAGTGCGCAATCAGACATATCGAGCGCCTTCAGCATGACTGAACTAAAAGCGCCAATTGAAACGTCAAAGGCACGAACGACACCTAGTCCCGAGGGTATTCCCTATCAAGTTTTCAAGGACATGAAAGGAGTACATGTTAACGTACTTCTTCAAGTTATTAACAAAGTATAGGAAACTGGAAACGTCCCACCACATTGAAAGCATTCAGTTGTTGTTCCTGATCCGATGGCAGGAAGTACCCCAAGCAAGCTGCAGACATTGCGGCCAATTTCACTGACAACTGTCTACAACCTCGTTGAAAGGATGCTGGCTGCACGTATCTCTTCGTGGCTTGAATGGCATGAACAGTGTAATGCTGCTACCCTACTAGACGGCGGGAAGACGTTGTTTATTAGCCCTGCGTATGATTTTGTAAGAGGACACAAGCGTTGCATATATACAGAAGCCAGCGCTTTGGTAATGCCACTTCAAGTCATCAACGGCGCTTTCAAGGAGATACCTTTCCACTGCCTACACCAAAGACACCTGGATGTTTTCACTGACTCCTTAGCGGCTGTTCAAGAACTCGGGAAGGTTCAAAAGGCGACAAAAGTATGTGGGGCGATACACATCCTGAATCGGCAGTGTAATTTGTCGTGCGTCAAATTACACTGGAGTGGTGAAATAAAGTTAAGGTTAATCAAGGTACACGTCAAGGTACCATGCTGGAACACGGCCCTCCTACTCAAGATTTTCCATCAAACCCTAACCTGACTCTGGGACTGTAAAATTACTTCTCGCGGGACAAACGCGTGTTTGCTTCCTCCATCGTCACCTAACTAGGGCGCAGGAAGTTGTGCTTAGGAGGCTTCGGGCTGGGCGGGGCCTTACACCTACTGTCAGATTTGTATGTAATCCGCTGTACGTTCCATTGGGTGCCACATGTCCATGATGTATCCCTTTCCAGTGATGGAAGTAGATGCCTGCCACCTATATGCAGTTAGGCCTTGTTCTGGCTTGCAAGCGGAACGCTCCCTTCTCGTACTGCGAGCTCATTTACGCTACGGTGCCACTACCAGCTATGATTGCTGGGTGCACGACAACACATACCGTAGAACACTGCTTGATTTCGTACGCAACACTGCTCTTACGGCATACATATAGTGCCGTAGGGCCGCCAAGCACTGGTCTCCATAAACAAAAATCAGTGCGAACGTATTTGAAGAACGAAACGTCGCACCATGCTGAATATGGAGGTTGTTCGCGTTGCATGCACATCCTTACAAGCATCGTGGTTAATTGGGTGTGTTGTGAGAAAAAAAAAAAACCTTTCGAGGGGTTATAGAAGGGGTGCGAAAGAACTACCACGTATGCCGCGTAGAAGTTTGGTAAGAAAAGGGTATATACTAGCGAGGGCGTTCTGGTGATATTTACCATTTCTAGAGCGAATGAGGGAGCCACAAGATAATGTCAAAACTTTACCAAATACGACCAGCCTTGGGTCTCAGTTGTCCTAAACGCTTTCTGTAAAAGAACTAATAGGAACTGCTAGAACTGCTGAGCGCATCAGGTTAACAACTTGTATACAAAGTGTGTTCTTCGTGCACATGCTGAAAAAAATCTTGTCGTTTTAAAACAGTTAGTCGAGCAACGATACACAGTGAAAGTGCCACGAAAGTTACCAATGCGCTCTTTCGAGTAGCGAAATATTAAAGCGGTCATTGCAAACGAAAGTGTGCATTTTTCCAAATGAAAATTTGAACACGCGTAGTTGAGGCCCTCTACGCACTAAATCGTGCTCGGAGAGTCCCCTTTTTATTGTGGACATGATACTTTGAGGTCATTTACTGCCCAAGAGGGCGTGCTTTCAAACGCTCTGCCGCCTTAGTGACGAGTTGAGGCAGAATCGCATTAGCGTCCAACGTCGGTGGCATTAGAGAAGTGTGATTGTTCGGGTTAGCTGGTTAGATACAGCAGTGGGGGTCATAGCGCTGGAAGACACGGACAAGAGCGAGACAACAGGACGAGCGCTGCTGATGTCACTCTTGTCCGTGTCTTCCAGCGCTATGACCCTGATTGCGGCATTAGAGAGTCGCCTTTCTTTTTTTCTTTATTTGCAACTGGCTTCATATTTAAGCTACAGTAAATGTAAAAGATGTCTGCAGTCCCAATGACAGGTCAAGTTCTCTCGCCAAGTTCTGGTGGTGGGCGAAACTAAATAAATCGTAGGCCGTCGACTCCTGGTACTCGCAGGGTCGGTCGTCGCCAGCATTCATACTCCAGCTCGTCCCCCGTCCCCGCGTACTGACTTCGTCTACACGATAGCTGACAACCCTACTAGGGCGGCACCTTTAGAGTAAATGAAAGATGCCATGCACGGAGCGTAATGTCATGAAGATTCGATGGCACTATCGACACATTTCTCGCACGGAGAAAAAAATATGTACAATTCTCTATTGGCCTGAATTTCGAAGAACCGAACCCTTGGTAACATCGCCAATTAAAAAAAATATGCTGCGCATAGAGAGCTGTTCAAAGTTGCAGACAGTTTAAAAGTTCTTTTTCAATAAGCTGTTCAAGATCAAAATATTAAGTGACGACGTAGCTCTTTCTTCTTCTGGTCTCCGCTATTTCTGTTTGTTTATAGCTATGAAGCTTGTCCATACACAAGGAACTCTCGGTCATTCACAACAGTTTGCCATGTTTGTTCATTTTTTTTAGTTTGTGGAAAAGGCTTCCTGTGTTGCCGATGTCATCGGTGCCATTTAACGCGGACCACAATTATCGAATCAGGTGATAGAAAAATGTGTGGAATATAACCAACCTTTATATATAGCTTTCATTGATTACGAGAAAGCGTTTGATTCAGTTGAAACCTCAGCAGTCATGGAGGCATTGCGTAATCAGGGTGTAGACGAGCCGTATGTAAAAATACTGAAAGATATCTATAGCGGCTCCACAGCCACCGTAGTCCTCCATAAGGAAAGCAACAAAATCCCAATAAAGAAAGGCGTCATGCAGCGAGATACGATCTCTCCGATGCTATTCACAGCGTGTTTACAGGAGGTATTCAGAGACCTGGATTGGGAAGAATTGGGGATAAGAGTTAATGGAGAATACCTTAGTAACTTGCGATTCGCTGATGATATTGCCTTGCTTAGTAACTCAGCGGACCAACTGCAATGCATGCTCACTGACCTGGAGAGGCAAAGCCGAAGGGTGGGTCTAAAAATTTATCTGCAGAAAACTAAAGCAATGTTTAACAGTCTCGGAACGGAACAGCAGTTTACAATAGGTAGTGAGGCACTGGAAGTGGTAAGGGAATACATCTACTTAGGACAGGTAGCGACTGCGGATCCGGATCATGAGACTGAAATAATCAGAAGAATAAGAATGGGCTGGAGTGCGTTTGGCAGGCATTGTCAGATCATGAACAGCAGGTTACCATTATCCCTCAAGAGAAAAGTTTATAGCAGCTGTGTCTTACCAGTACTCACGTACGGGGCAGAAACCTGGAGGCTTACGAAAAGGGTTCTACAAAAATTGAGGACGACGCAACGAGCTATGGAAAGAAGGATGATTGGTATAACGTTAAGGGATAAGAAAAGAGCAGATTGGGTGAGGGAACAAACGCGAGTTAATGATATCTTAGTTGAAATCAAGCAAAAGAAATGGGCATGGGCAGGACACGTAATGAGGAGGAAAGATAACCGATGGTCATTAAGAGTTCCGGAATGGATTACAAGGGAAGGAAAGCGTAGCAGAGGGCGGCAGAAAGTTAGGTGGGCGGATGAGATTAAGAAGTTTGCAGGGACAACATGGCCACAATTAGTACATGACCGGGGTAGTTGGAGAAGTATGGGAGAGGCCTCTGCCCTGCAGTGGGCATAACCAGGCTGATGATGATGATGATGATGACGACGACAATTATCGACACCGTGCTCTAGTTGTAGCATCTCAGCGACTTCAGTTTCCATGTGTGGTGCGCGCGGGACAATTGCCTACGTACGAGATCATTTGCCTTGCTAATTGGTGCATTCCAATCGAAGTGGTCTTCACTCCGGCCATTTTGCGAGCGCTCCCTCAACTTCAAGACGACACCCCGTGTATCACCAGCCGAGCGTGTCAGTTGTCCTGACTGATTGAAGAACAGCTGTAGCACGTTGAATGATGCAGTAAGAGCAGGGTACAGAAGTTTTCGTCGGTCACAAAGACGGCACAGAAAACAAAGGGTGGGGGGAGAGGGTAGGAGGCACATGAAAGGTAAGGAACACGGAAGGAGCTCAAACTGCAGCTGACATAAAAAAAAGAAAGAAAGGAGAACATGGTCCAACGAAGGTAAACAAGAGGTTAGATGAATTTCAATATCCACAAATACGCTATGACGACCCTGGGGATAGGATCACAAATGAAGTGCCGATGTAGGGGATTGGTGCTATACCCCTGTAGCCATATGTTCCTCTCAGGGTCCAAGCCTTCAAAACGCGTATTTCAGCGTGACCAGCGCTAGTACTCGTACGATAGCTTGGTCATATCGGCAGCCCCGCAACCGGGTTTATAACATGGCGTTATTTTAGCGCATAGTAGACTAAATGTAATGAGTAGCTGCTGCCAGTTGTTATCTGAGGTGCTGATGCGTTTGACAATGCGTAAGCTTGCATCCGCATGGCTACAGAGCGGCTGACTTTAGTGGGATGTAGATGTCTTTATTGTTGAGTGTTAAACCCGGGCCACGTAAGAACAAGGCGACCGTGGTTGAGCGTGGAACGACGCACTAAAGGTAGCATATTCTTATGTTGCACGCCGGCGCCTATGCGTATTTTTGACTCTATGCGCAGGAATTTATGGCTATAACGGGAGAAAGAAGAGAAAGGAGGGAGGGTAGGGGGATGGATGGTGCTATAGCTATGGACGAATTTAACCTTACAAAGGCATGCCAAAGGAGTTGCTCCACCTGAGCTTATTTTCCTTTAAATTCGGGCCATAAACATGCCACATTGGCCACCATGGTGGCTTAGCGGCTATGGTGTTGCACTGCTGTAAGCACGAGGTATCGGAATCAAATCACGGCCTCGGCGGCCGCATTTCGAAGGCGGCGAAATGCAAAAACGCCTGTGTCCCTTGCATTGGGGGCACGTTAAAGAACCCCAGGTGGTCATAATTATTCCGGAGTTCCCGACTACGCTGTGCTTCATAAACAAATCGTCGTGTTGGCACGTAAAACTCTGGTATTAATTTTTAAATGTGTGCTACACAGCAACGTTTATATAGATACCATTTCATGACGATTTTCTTTCTTTTTCTCTTTCTACTGTTGTTTAAGCTGAAGTATAATATTCTAGGCATCATAGCTGTAGGTGCACGTCCGAAGGAAGGCATGACTCTTGCGGATATCTTACGGACATGCCACAACATGATTCAACTACTTGCTCATGCGCAAGTTCCCTTTGTCTTGACGACTTTCGGTGTTTTCGGTGGGAGCAAAAGCAAACTGGAACGGTTAGAAAAAAGCAGGGAACTGTGCACTTTATGCATTCCCATGCACCGTGCTCACTTTTGACGACCTCGCCGCTTATGGCAGGCGACGTGTGACAGACGACTTGATTATTTCACCATCCTGAAACTGTACATCAGATACCTTGCATGTTTCCCCCAAGCCTTTCTTCGCGCAGGAAATGGCTCTTTGCAAGTTCTAAAGTAACAACGCGAATCTGTCGACGAGGGTGAATTATGTGTCGCTTGTAGGAGCTTTCCTGTACCTGCTGGTGGAAACGGACATGAAACACGTCGGCATTTTGCCTTGAAGTTCCATAACATGACATAAAATATGGCGCCAGGAGTAAGGTTTACCACAGGAGACGAAAAGAAAGCGGCGCAAACACCCGCAACTAGCGTGCACATGCCAGCAAAGCGGCGCCGCTCGCTTGGCGCTAAGCTCGGTCCCAGCGCCCTTACTTCCTAGGAAGAAGTTGTGAAACTGAAAAAGGTATTTAAAATGTTGCTACAAAGCTCATCGCGCCGTAAGCAGGTCTAGCGCTAGTCGATTGTAAGAAGCAGAGGTCGAATGTCACCAATTTATTACGTTCAACCCGCACCCAACCACATCCACCGAGTGGTGAAATTTATCATTACTAACTAAATATCATAACTTGCTAAAAAGACTGGCCTCCTTAAAGAACGCTTTAGGAGGAAGCGAAACACCCCTCTCCGGAAAGTGACGTGTCCCCTCAATCAGATAAGTCATCCACGGTAGCTCACGGAGCTCCTCTATGTTTAGGTCTGTCAGTCTTGCGTTTCCCAAATTCTGGGCAGTCTAACAACTTCGCCGTACCAGGCTTGCGCGATTAAAATACTCAGTCGTCGATTGGAAACCGCGTTTTCACGAAGTCGACACGCCAACGCCAACGCAACGACACAAGCTAGGACTATTGCCCTCACTTTTGCACAGAAATCGCCCGAATCTATAATGGTAACTTCTGCATTAGGATGGAGCTTATTAATCGCAGTTAAGGAAAGAAAGTATATACCAACGTAAGTAGGCACAATGTATTTCACCCATCGGGTGTAATGCGTTTTTCTTTGTTAGCCAAATATTGCATGAGCGAAGAAAGAAAAATTATAATTGAACGTCATCCTCCATTGGTCTTCCGGCCCCTCGTGTTTCTTGTTTTTTTTGTGCTTTTTTTTTCTTTTCCTGTGATCGGTATTTTTCTCCGAAGGGCGCTCTGTTGAAACGTTACTCCGTCGACTACCCGCAACAAACCCGAGGCGGCCGAACAAAAATGGCTGCCTCTAAACGTGCGTTCGACTTCATTTTGGATTCTTTTTCTTACATCCGGATTCCCGTTACCTCTTGATCGCTGCCCCATTTCAATTTGGTTCTCTCTTTCAAGGTTCCTGCTTGAAAGACTCTCTCCAAGAGTCGCTGCGCGGCCTTAAATTGCTATCGATTATTTAGCTATTCTTGTCCACCGCTCGTGAAGCTTCGGTTTGCTGCAGTAAGAACGAAAATATTTACGTTTCTTAAGGACCTGGCCCATTCATTGCGTCTCTTACAAAATATACAGAAAGGTAAATGCTTTCCAGTACTGGGCTTATATTACGATATTTGAATGTCAAGTTGCTTCTTAGCAAAGTTTTGGTGATGTTGAAGCCATTACAGCTGTATGCCTGGACAAAGTGGCTACGCCGGCAACCAGAGCTCTGCTATTGTTGTCCCTTACGCGCATTGCGCATAAAAAGGGAGTGGCAGTTATTCCTGAAAATAAGAAAAGGAATCGGACGAGGAACACTGATTTAGAGTACACGTCCCGCGTGTCCTCTAAATTACGAAATACGAGCGGAAATAATTTTAGGGGTTGGCGCTGTCCAGGTACCGTTCCTTTCTTCTATTATGTCGATACGAGCCGCGCGGAACTTTTCAAAGTAGGAGTCGCTTTTCGTCGTTATGGAAACCAAATTGGCGTCGTTGCGCGGCCTTTACATTCGGTCATGTACCGGCACAGACAGACGCTATCGTGAGCAACTTACCAGAGCCCTTTCAGACCAATTACACGCGAGACTGAGAGAGAGAGAGAGAGAGAGAGAGACAGAGAGAGAGAGAGAAAGAAAGAAACACGAGTTTTGTCGACAGATTTTATACACTAGTCGAGTTAGTTTTCTCATTCATAGAATAATATATGGTACATAAAATTTGTAATCAAGCCCTCTATAATGCCTGCTGTTCAAGTAAAATTTTCCAGTATTATACTTGAGATCTGTGGGTTCCACTCCCGCTTCCCATAGCTGCTCCCCTATTTATTTATTTATTTATTTATTTATTTATTTATTTATTTATTTATTTATTATTTATTTATTCATTTATTTACTTATTTATTTATTTATTTATTTATTTATTTATTTATTTATTTATTTATTTGTTTACAGCCCCTTCAGAGTAAGTATACATTATAAAGGGGAGAGGCTACATAAAAAAGGTAAATATAATATACAGAAAAGCCAAAGTATAAGTAACAATGAAAAATTATGCTAGCTCACTAATTTACACATCATAAACAAAAAATAATAGTGGTAGTTCACCATAGAAATCTCATGATACACTTTTCAATACACAAGTTGGGACCTATAGGTCAATACATACATAGTTAAGTTGCAGATATAGTATTTATACAATGAAAAGACACATGATATATTGAACGCAAATTTCATGATTTAAATGTAGTTAACTAAAGCATTTCTAAATTGAACAGGATTACTTATACTAACAATAGATGCTGGCAGACCGTTCCATTCGTTGCATGTTTTGGGTAAAAATGATTGCGAATGTGTTAGCGTGTTGCTGAATGGTGCTGGATTATTCCATGCCCACCGAAGCGCTGCGTTCTGGTAGTAAATCTTATGAAATAAGCATAGGCGTGATTGTTTCTTGCGGCTTAACCGTGAATGTAGGTTCAGTGTAGTCTTCATTTGTGTTACGCTTGCCGTACGATGGTAATTAGCTAGTATAAACCGAGCGGAGCGATTGCGGATACTTTCAAGGCAGTTAATTTAGATGGCATGACGTGGGTCCCATAATGATGATGATGTAAATTCCAACTGTGGACGAACATATGTCGTCTATAACAAATGTTTGAGTGATAATGGTGCGAGCGAGAAGTTTCTGCGAAGATATCCAAGTGTGAGATTAGCTTTGCTAGTGTAAGGATGTTTAATTAAAGGCGAGGAGCTGCAGATAAGCAGCAGCCTAGCAGCCTAGCAGAAAGGCCGGGCATGTGAGGTGGTATCCATAGCCACACAAGGGAACCAGCAGGGATGTTAGGCGTGGCCTGATGACTGTCGCGTCTTGTCTTCTGACGACCCTGGTCCTCGCTGGTCAACGAACGATTGCGGAGCTCCAGGGTGGCTTGAGGGATTCCAGCAATCTTCACCAAATGTAAGGATGTTTAATTAAAGGCGAGCAGCACATAAGCAGCAGCCTAGCAGCAGCGAACAGCCCGAGCTCTCTTGCTAATCACAGCACGGGTCGTCGTCGTCGTCGTCTCCGAGCTGCTATCGTAAACACGAGGCGCTTCTGCTACATTACACTAATTATAAGGTCGATATGGTACGTCCAGGATAAGTTATAGGTTATATGGACGCCCAGACCTACTTGTAGGGCTGTGTTTGGTGCGAATTTGCAGTTCATTTTCCTGCATCTCGACGTTTCGAAGTCGCGTCCCGGTAGCCTCATAAGAGACTCGAATAAGGATAAGCAAATGCATCTTCAATGCTTTATTAACGGTATCACCAGGCTGAAAGTAAGATACCGCCATCTGTTGTTTCGAACGCGGTTTACTTCTCTGCAGTTAATATTGTCTCAAGACGGAAGCTTGGGCTAATAGGTTTCACATTAGGAATGGCAAATCAGATGGCGGCGCGGGCGTATACGCACACTCGTGCGGTGTCTGTCCGTGCGTCTCTCGTTCTGTCCAGGGACGTTTGTGTGCGCTTTCTGTTTTGAAGGCTGTCGTATTTATTTGTTCCTTAAGACATTATTTGGAAAGTGAAAGGCGCCAAGAAACAGCGGCAAAATGCAACGATGTATGCTCATGTCAAGCAAAATGAAACAAGAAAGTAAAAAGAAAGCTTAAGAAAATAAAGGTGGTGGAGGGTGTACCTATCTTGGCTTTTTCACAACAGTGTGCTTATTATTAAATTTGAAAGTGCAAACACTGTACATAGCCGTGTAGCAGCCAAGATAGAACACCAACCCCTCATGTGAAGAATAATTTAAGGTATTATCGATATTATCAATCTATAAATAAATATACGTGGTATGCTCTGACGTCATCGGGGCGGCCAAGATTTAGTACAGCCACCACGTTGGAAGGCTGCGTGTTATCTAGGTCCACTAATCCCCAGTTGCAAAGTGAGAAGTGGGAATAGGACTACAATATGGCGTTCGTGACGTCTCGTGAATAGTCCTGATAAATAAATAGCCGTTACTTCACCTTTGAGCACCCGCCGTGGCTATGGTGTTAGGCTGCTGAGCACGAGGTCGCGGGATCGAATCCCGGCCACGGCGGCCGCATTTCGATGGGGGCGAAATGCGAAAACACCCGTGTACTTAGATTTAGGTGCACGTTAAAGAACCCCAGGTGGTCGAAATTTCCGGAGTCCCCCACTACGGCGTGCCTCATAATCAGAAAGTGGTTTTGGCACGTAAAACCCCATAATCTAATCTAATCACCTTTGAGCGACGACGTTAGTCCAGAATTTTCTTTCTTTCTTCTAGAATTTGCCCATGTATGAGCCGCAGCGTTTAAACTGTGAAGACAAATCTGCTTTCTTTCTGTGAAGGAAGCCGAAAACACGGCTTCCGTGCCAACATCTAGCCTATGCGCATCTACGCAGGAGTTGTGAAAATAAGCACGTCGGGGGCCTTCTGTAAGGGCGGGTTTAAAAGAGAAAAACAAAAACAAATTTTTACCTTTTTATTTCTTCAACAGCAGCATTCCGACTCTCCTCGAGGAAGAAGAGAGAAACTCGGAGAAAAGCAGACGTGACTCCTATACGAGCTGTATGAAATATTATTATAAACGTCCATACGCGTGTGCGTTTACAATTAGGGATTACTAAAATAAATTAAAACTACTATCAGTGAATTACAGTTTACTAATCCAACCATTATCAAATGTATGTTTCTTTAAATGGCTCTTGCTCAAACCACGCTGGCGTTGATTCTGGCCTTCCGCCGAAGCTTGTGCTTGATCCTTTATTATCTTTTTTCTTTAGAAATTAAATCTTTACTTAACTCAATATTAATATTAAATTTCATACAGACCACTGCGTGTTTTATGAAAAAAATTATATCAGTTGTAGATCAAGTTAGGTTAAAAAAGAATCTTCAAAAAGTCATATCCTGGTGTTAGAAGCAGCAGATTGCTATTTTTGTTAAGGAACAGCCTTTATGCAAATAACTAATAAAAGCAATCCGCTTTTTTTTTGTTACGGTGCAAGCCGAAGTTGTTCTTCACAGGTGAGGTGATTCAATATGAAGATTAGGACCTATTAGTCAAAGACATTCAATCTCAGACGAAACACGTTCACACTGTTACTAGGAAAGTTCTACGCAAATTCTTCTGCTTAAGACGCTCTTCAGAATTATGGGTGCCCTCTGTCCGTTTCTTTGCATATGAATTAGTACGAGTATGAATTAATTATTAATTTAGTATTCACGAACCAAGGCTGTCATCGATAATAAACTGGAAAGTATACCAAAGAAAGCAGTGGCTGCCTATCAATAATTCATATGGGCGCACGCCAGCAAGCGAACTCATAAGATGAAATTGACTACCTATGGTTATCAATATGAATCGAATTTGTGGGCTTCAGTTCTTTTACTAGTTATTCAAAGGCTTCTATAACATTGATACATCACCTGTCATCCCTTACTGTGAAGGATGTGCTACGCGACAACGGCATTCTTGGGCAAGAACACCTTGCTCTCGGCGAAATAACCGTTTTAAGAGCTCGTTTTATTTTCGCTCAAAAATATTGCTAAGCGGAACAGCCTTTCCAATGATATCGTGATCCAAGATTCGTTGTCGTCGCTTGAGGAACAGGCATTTTTCAGTCTTTTTCTTTTAATTTGCAGTGTTGTTTATCGCTGTGTTGCGCCCTAATGCTTCTGGAAAATTATGTTTTCATTCATTTTTACGAGCACTGTTTATTACACGTATGTCATGCCGCATTCACTGGGACACCTTACCATGTATTACCCTGCTACAATATCTCTGAGATTGCACTATTCCTAAATAAATAAAATAATTGGTAAGTAAAATAAAAGTGCCTCCTGAGCGCACATTCACAATGTTAGCGTTGCATGATCTCTTCAACACAACGTCAACTGAATTGACGAAGAGAAAATATATGAATGTTCAATATTCGGGCATAATGACAAGGCTTAAAATGACACATAAGAAGAGTGAATACGTTGATATGGTTATATCGGTTTACGATAACAAATAAGTTGCGGTATACCTATGAATATTTTCTTTTCATTCTTCGTTTTACGCACTGCTGTTAGGTTATCGTGAAAAAACAAATCACCCCAATTTCCGTCTAGACGGTGAGTAAGATTTTCTAAAATAAATTTACTAGTACTATTCAAGTTCGCCAAGCGACATGAGACTAATTTGTAATTGAACGCAATTAAATTATGTAGCAACATTGAAAATGCACGACGTATCTATGATAAGGGACACTCGCTTGCCAAGATGGGGATGTATCGACAAGAAGTTTCAAGCGGTCTGCCTGAAAGTAAAATTTGCATTTTGCAAATGAACTCTTAAATTCTATAACTATGGGAAGTCAGGTGGTCGAAAGTAGGAAAGCGGCATTGACCCTTTCTTATTCCACGGTAGCTTTGCCACGCCACCTAAGGACGACTGCACGAATCGGCTGCGCTGGTCGATAAGTCGCAGTGCGACTGTCGTCCGTTAGCGGCGCCACCTTCTTAGGAAATTGCAATGGCGCATTCTTTGAACACTGTGTGAGATATTTAACGCAGTTATCGCAGGCAATCTTGCAGCGAATGCGCAATGATTGCGCTGAATGAATGAGTGGTTAGTTTTCTTTTTTTTTCCTGAGTAGTTCGTTCACCATTTGAGGAGAACTGGTATCCTATATATAAAACATCGCTAAGCAGACTTCTGTTTTTTCGTTCTGCCGGTGTTAAATTAGACAGAACCATAACTTTTTTTACTCTTGCGCCAGCAGCACTGTCTGTATCGGAAAATTCGTGAAGATGGACGCCATTTTGATAGCGAGGCAGGCCTGCCGAACCAGCGGGTACGTGTGACGTGAACACTGCCATACCCTTCCAAATCTACGCGCGCACGGCTATATAGATCGGAGCACCGATTTGAGCTGGGTGATTCGACTCGACGATGGTCGACCGCGTTCACTGCATCACTGTCAATTAAGAGTTGGTTTGCTTTTCCGAGTGCTTGTACCTAAGCAAGTTGCACAAACGAGTAGTTATTGTTCGAAGAAAGGATATTGACCTCAGCCGTTTATCTTTTCCGAGTAGGAAACGTCCAGCAGTGCGAGCTAAGTAGACTCTGTATCTCTCTGTTGTCTGCACATTATCTATAACAAGGGCAGAACCAGTGGCGTACCAACTCGTTTACGAGTTGGGGGAGCTGGATATATCAAGCCCTCGGACCCCTCCCTCTGCCACATTCTCAATTTTTTTTTTTTTTTACTAGAAACCCTTTTTAAAAGGTTAGTTTATTCGTATCACCTCCTTAGAGATAAAATGTTTGCCCAGGCGGGCATCATGTGGAGGGAAAACTAAATCAACACGTCCAATTATGAAACGTCTTACATCTATGGTCGTTTTAATAAAGCTCTACAGCATGTGTCTATATTGAGAAGTCTAATGGAATCGTCGTAAAACTTTGGTTGCGGGTTTCTAGATTTCAAGCTAGCCACGCAAACTGAAATAACTAGCGTCAAATTATTCGCTCATTTTACTAGATTACGCACGCGGCAAGGCAAAACGCGCCTTGCTGTGTAACCTCCCAATGACGTAGAAGAGCGGTGTAAGATACAGCTTCGCCATAGCACGCGACAAAGCGACAAAGCCCCACGCGTTGAAAATACGCGAAAGAAGAAAGAGCCCTGCAAAACCAAGCAAGAGAAAATAAAGGAGACCGAAAATCCAACAAAGGCAAAGAAAAAAGAAAAGTTCACGTGGTACTTCGTGGGCTCATTGTATGATGGTAACATACGATGAACCATTAGGACCTGATTTGGTGTATGCATTTCAACTTAGCTTGTGAGCGACATAAACATAAAAATTGCCTGCCGCTAACCTTGCGGTTTTCTGGTAGATGAACAAAACATTCAATGCGATTAAACGTTGCACAGAATGAAAGTAAACAAAATTCTTCGCATCCCCGTTATTTGTAAAGTACTTAGTTAATCACTTCACTGAAGCATTGCTTCACATAAATTCTAACATGTGCGTTGTATTTGCATATCCTTTTCTTTTTTCTTCGGGACCAATTAATTTCAAACATACAACGTAAAAAGATAATTGAAATAATTTGTTAAATTAGTGAGTGGATTCATTTGTGCTGCCTTGGAAATGAGGGCCTTACACCACATAGGTAGTCTCTGTCGGGCCCACGACGGCAAAAAGGTTTTTGAGTGACTGCTCAGCAGACCGAAGTCGCGAATGGGGAAAATGGCTTCTGCCTTTCTTGAGATTGTTAATGCCGGAGAAGACACGGCGCTTCAACAACAGTACAACTGCCCTCTGGTGCTCGTCCACTTAAGTGTGGAATGGTTCGAAAGGAAACTCAAGTTTGCCCGGCAGGCCTACGCGAATTGACAGTGTCCTTGTAGAAGACGCACGTAAATATTTTAATCAGGTCTACACAAACACCTCTGTTCATCAAGACAGAACAACTGCTGCGTTTTATTGCGCAAAACCACTAGCACAAGGTTCTGTTCGAATAAATTATACGGCGTCTGCAATATCTGCAGAGCTATTAAGTATCATTATGACTCTTAAATGCATTATCCCAAAATCAAGGTTATCAAAGGCTGTTATTTTAAGTGACTCGCACGGAGCTGTCAGTCGGCTGCCCAGCGTCAACACTGATTCGCCTCTTCTACGCGAAGTATTCAAGGTGGCTTATCAAATCAAATCTGATGAAAGAACAGTGACGTTTGAGTGCGTATTGTCAGACATTGGTATCTCAGTAAACGAAGCCGCTGATGCTTTGGCGGCGTCAGCACACAACCTTGATTTCACAGGGGACAATTTATGGAAGTTTGATGACACTAAACTACTTATATGACACCCCCTACAGCACATTCACCCGGACTAACGAGTAGCCAAGGGATCGCGCCCTACACCAATCACTGGTCATGCTCTCATTCGCCTATGTAGGTCTCTATAGCTCAAGTTACGAATCGGGTATGTAAGTGGCGTACATCGCCTTCACTGAAAACACCGTACGCCGAACATTTCCTGCCCTGGCTTGTGAGCACTCTAGCAAAACGATTGAGCACTTGTTGCGAGAATTGCCGACTTTCCGCTGTTTGGCACTGTGTGCTGCCGGGCAAGTTTCAACAACTTAATTTCGCACAAACTGCGCTTAATGATATATTGTTTGCAAAGGGTCGTGCGTGAACTCGATTGAGGCTCACAAAAAGCTGTATTGAAATTTTTGTCTAACACGTGACAGGACTCTAGTCTGTAACGCTCCTACTCTGCGTGTGACTGTGATGTGCTCTTTCTCTCCTTTGTTTCTTCTTTTATCTCTTTCTCTTTTTCTCTCCTCTGGAAGCGGGTAGGCGTGGTGACCCTTTTAGGAGACAATTGCTGTCCCGCTTTTCTTTATTTTTGTGATGTTTGTACACGTGTCCATAATAATAATAATAATAATAATAATAATAATAATAATAATAATAATAATAATAATAATAATAAATGCTGTCCGCCAGGGCAGATAACTCCTCTGTAG
Organism: Dermacentor andersoni; assembly: GCF_023375885.2. NCBI lineage: Eukaryota > Metazoa > Arthropoda > Arachnida > Ixodida > Ixodidae > Dermacentor > Dermacentor andersoni. Next base: position 92,980,536 of record NC_092817.1, on the reverse strand, counting down.
TGACGTGATTGTAGGAATATTGTGGACCTTTCTTTTTAAAAAAATGTTGTTCCAAATAAATATATATATATATATATATATATATATATATATATATATATATATATATATATACGAGTACTGCGGAATACTATTACGCTCAAGGACGGTGAAGATTCATTATACCGCACCTCAACAAGCAAGAATCATTTAAGTTATCTCGTGCGGCTTCGTCCACAACGGCTGAACTGTTCGCTCGCATTCCTATGTGCGGTAAAATTTATATTGTCAGTAACAGATGCGCAAAAATGGGTAATTTTCAGTGATTCACAGGCGGCTCTAATATCACTCTGCACCACAAAGGGGAAAACATTCAGCGACAGTATAATATATGAAACACTTAAAAATCTCACAAAGGCAAGCGAAGCGAAACATGCAATAGCATTCCAGTGGATACCAGGGCATTGCAACATTCCTGGCAACACAGCAGCCGATGAAGCAGCACGACAAGCGCACCTCAAAGGTGATACGGCTCCGCTCCCAATATCAAAGAATGAATTAAGCTGCATTATAAGGACAACGTCTTTCAACATGTCCAGAAACACTTGGTTTGACCAGAATTCTAAGAGCTCTGACTTATACCATATTGATCCATTTATTGAATTCAAATTTTCATTGTCATTAGATAGAACTATAGAGACGCTTATCCATCGATTAAGGCTGGGCACTGCCTACACAAAGCATTTCTTACACAGAATTGGCCGAGCGGAAACCCCCGAATGTGATTGTGGATTTGTAGATGAAAATATACATCACCTCCTTCTAGATTGTCCACATCACGACACACCAAGATGCCGACTTAAATCAGCGCTAATTAAATTAGACCGCAGACCTTTCAGTTTAAGGAAACTTTTGGGCCCTTGGCCAACAACGGCCTTGCAGAAGAGCGCTTTAAAAGCACTAAAGACTTCTCTTGAAGACAGCGGCATTGTTGGACGTTATTAGCGCTTTCATTGTTCTGTTCATTTCAATGTCACTCTATATATGCACCTGTTTGAGAATTATGTTATGTTGACTGCTCTGTTGTGACTGTATGTGATAACCGATTTACACGATGTATGTACCACGCGCTGACTAGACAATGCGTTATTAGGCGACAGTATCGTTTGTACTTTTCAGACTTTCGACTTCATAAGTGTGGAGACATTTACCATGTATATTGTATGTACCATGTGTTCCTTACGTCATAGTCTTCCTGTGGAAACGTGCCGCGATAGGTCCTGGTGCTTGTGCGAAAAGATTATTTGATATGTAACCTTTAACCCTGAATGATTTATAACGGAACCACCCAAGAGATAAGGAGTAGCCGGCGCCTTAAATTGCGCGCCAACATCTCTTTTATTATATCAATAAAAGAAAAAAAAAAGATTGATTCAGTTTCAGTTATCTTTACACTTAAAAGATTTGATTATCAATCACACATAATGACACGTTGGACACTGGTAAAATATAGATAATGCTATAATCACACCCGTCCCCCTGCCCTTTCGTAAAATGTAGCAACCCTGCTTTTGTGTTGTCAGAGATATTTAACACGTTCCCAAAGATCTCGTGATGAAGCAAGCGGCGGAAGGTGAAATTCGCGTTGGCGGAAACTGCTCAGGAGCCGTTTAGGGTGCCTAGGCACGTCCTGCAAACGGCTCGCACTGCGGAAACCATAATTGCTTAAAGGGCCCCTCACCAGGTCTGGCCATTTTGAACAGGCAGGCGCTGTGTATACAACGAGCGCTTACAATCGCGTATGCCAAGTATTATGCCGCTGGGCGCCGCAAAAACAGCTGAAATTTCAGACCAAACACCGCGCGCCTTTCTCAATGGAGCCACGCTTCCAGCTGGAGAGTCGAGGTCAGACGCACAAGTGCGTCTAAGTATTTCGCATCGCTGAACGTGACTCACCGCGACATGCGAGTTCGAGATATATCAAAGGCCAAAACAGTTATTTCATTGATCTGTTGCTTCAATAGACGATTTAAAATTTACAAAAATAATAAAAAAATCTATACCCCAAGTGTGTGCCAGTCGTTTCTGCTCTTTACCGTAACAAAAGGGGCGCGCTTCCTATTCGCGTTCTTGTTCCTACCTCGTGCAGCCGCACGAGCAGAAAACGAAACTATCTGCCATTTTCTACCGGATTCCCGCGCGCGATCCTGCTCTTCGATTCGCTTGCGTCTGTCTCAATGCTGGTGAGGCAGTGAGCTTTACCGCTAGTCGGGTGTTCTCGTAGACATTGTTCGAAGTTGTGCCCTGCGCGAAACAAGACAAATGCAAGAGCTCGCGCGGAATGATTTGCCGGAGGGCGAAGGGAGGTGGGGGGGGGGGTGCGTTGAACAGGAGTCTTTCTTGCCCCCTCCCCCCACCCTCGCTAAATACGTCTATGAGCACGCACGAAGCGTAGGGAAAAAAAAAGATAGTCCTCCTAGCTGCCCATGCACGCGATACGTGTTACAAAAGCATACTTACGCGGACGCTATTCTGAGAAAACTTGGCCTCAGCTGTTGTTTTATTGGATTTGCCAGTGTGCAGCCGAGATTGCACATGTTCAAAAATGGGGGGGGGGGGGGCGTAAGGGGAGAGGGGAGGCAAATTGTCTATTTCGCTACACCGCCCCCCCCCCCCTCCCGTCACTTCCGACGCAAGGGGAGGCAGCAAGTACCCGCAGACACCCGCTCCCCTCCTCCCCTTAATACGTCTATGGGCAGAACCATGTTATTCGGACATCCACAATTTCTCTGTCCCTCTCACTCTCTCACGTGAGGCTTTTTATTAACTGTACTTAAAGAGACGTTGATGTATGTAGGAGGCGCTGGCTGCTGGTCTTTCTTGACGTGCTCAAAGCGATGAAAACAATAGAAAAAAATATTTAAAGAATTTCATGAAGTCATTTAAAGCTCACGTACAGAAGACATTTTCTTGCAAGTTCAGAAAATATGCATCTTCTTAGGTCGGTGCAAATGATGCCTCTCTTGCGTGCCAATTCCAAGCACAACACTCGCGACGTCGATATAAGAGCCACGGACACACGAAGGCACCGAAGCAAGTATATGCGCCATTTTAAGAGAGCCAATTGTTACGTCGACAAATACGACATGAAAGCTACCATGATCAGATTTATTAATTTTCTTGATATTCCTGTTTTTCCCGAAAACTGTAATGTTGCACTTGCAGCACTTTGTTGCAATTTTTCTGGAGGGCGCGGTCGCACGGCCGTTTGCTGTTAGTGGCAGACGCGTCTTATTTGACTAATGGCACGTTCTGAAAGTTTATCCACAACGCAGTGCCGAGGTGAAAGAACATAAAGGAAGCAAGTAGTAGGAAGCGAAACGCGTCTCTCATCACAATACCAGGGTGCGCCACTTCTATAAACGAAGACGATTCGGAATAGACTAATTTCGGTGATGCATGCCGGATTGCCCTGCAAAACGCGACCCCTCGCGTCTAGGTTAAACGTCGCTCATTCACACCACTTCTTGCGGAATCTGCAATCGACGCACTCGTCACAGCGAAATACGGGCAATGTGTTCAATGGCAATGAATCCTCGCACGCTATGTGGTCTCATGGGCTGCTCCAAAATACGCCTTTGAACTTGCGTGGCAGCTCGTTAGAGTTGCACCATATGCTAGGAGCTCGGAGCAGCGCTGGTGCTGTTTTAAGCGCTACAAACGTGCTCTCAGCTTTTCTCAGGGACACAGATCTCGATCTTAGTTACTCGCCTTAGTTATTTGTTACTGCGTGCGCTTGTGTAAGTTGAGTGCGTCTGTACTCTGTATAAATGCGTTGGTGTATCCCCGGCAGTTCTTAACTTTAGGACACCCTATCGCGCTACTTATTCCATACCTGCTAAAATGTACCACATTACTGTAATAGTAAGTCTGAACTCTTTCTGAAAATCTTTCCATATGTAATCTCCATCATTTGAAGGGGCATGCTAGCAACCCCCTTCCCAAATATACGGCCAGCAAAACATCCCGAGCATGTATTGAAGAATGTTTTTCTCTCTCCTTCTTAATATGGAGCATGTCAACTATAAGGCGGAATGGACAAAGTAGAATTGAATTAGATGAGTCATCACTGCAGTGTATTAGACTATAGTTGACTATATCCTCAATGAATAAAGTTTTCTTCCTATTACTGCAAGGACATTATCGGGAGCATCTGCGAAAGTTTTCTCCAACAGGTACTGCACAACACAGTTCAAGATACTGAGCGTCAGTTATCGCACATTACGTGGCCTTACGCGTCACCGCTACGCATTGTAGGTCAAACTGCACCTTTTTATCGAATTCCGGGTGGCCTCACCTGAAGCCTGCGGTGGGCGTTCATTTTTGTTTGATTGATGCGGCGATGGGAGTACTAGCTGACTATCGTCACGTGGGCAACACTGTTGACGCTATGGAGCAAGCAACGTGCAACCTAGCGGCCTTACATATGCCGTGCTCTGTTACGACAAAAAAGTTGTGGAAGTCACGTGGGTTCCTGTGATCGCGGAAGGTGCCTTTCCGAACATGCGACGGCGAGGGCAAACGAAACAAACAGCGCAACGAAGGTCGGTGTAGCAACCGAAAGGGATAGAGCGCCCAGTCATTACACCTAACACGAACACTTGGAGCAGCTCGCGCACGCCACATGAGCTGCGACTTGGCCTGCTGGCGCTAATTAGTGGGCAGAGGACTGAAAAGGCAGCTACGCTTGCTCGCTGGCCCAAAGTCTCGAAGGTTAAAGACTTGATGCAGCACTTGCCGTAGACTAGTGCCAAAAGTCAGTTGGGAACGTCGAACGATGCGAGAGCTGCCCACTAGTGACTCTGCCCATCAGCACAGGTGTGTCTTAGGACTAACCTGCGCTCGCACCGCGCGTCACGCTTGATCTTGACCTTTGAGTTTGAGTTTTTGAGGGAAGATACAGCCTCGTCGAATTGGACTCGTACAACTAAGTGTAAAGACCCTTTGCAGTTCGGAGCAATTCACATTGCGGAACATGTGTCTGAGCAGGAGAGCATAGATAACATATTTTATTGCGGTAGTCGACGTGTTGGACGACGTCTACGCTGAAAACCTTCACCTCGACACTGCAAGAAACACCTGGGATCATCGGCCACACCAAGAACGTTTCCTGGGTGTGACAGCTTTCTACAAATAAAAGCAAGTGACACAGCGTTGGGGACAGCAATTTGGCTGCCTTATTATGCATATGTTTTTTTTTTTCATTGACGCGTAACTCGCGACATACGCTCTGAAACTGCAGCGCTTGCCATTTGTTCCTCTTTTAGCTACGAGGCGTTTTAACTAATCCCGTTTGGGCAATAAAGGTCACGTGAACGTTTATTACATATCTTCCTCCAGCCATCTTGGCGGACTGTGCTGCAACAAGGCCGAACAAAGCCTGCCACCCGCGCCACCTGTGTGCGAGACACTCTGCCATAAGGAGCGAGAAGTACCTGTCATTACACGGAGAGCGGTGTCATCTTCTATACAGTGCTTTCGTCGTGCGCACGCGTTTCGGCACCACGAAAATCGCTTCGTGTTTATCTTCGCGGCTAAAGTGCCTCTACCGACTTTGTTCTCCGCATTGCTTTCTGTCCTCTGACATTTTTTCATGTTGATGCAGGACAAGGCTTGGACGTCGACTAACATTGCATGTTGGTTCAACACAACATGGGCGCTATGGCACGTTTTTTGTTTGGTTGCGGCAATTTATAGCACGACGTGACGGCCTCCTAATAAAGAAACATATTTTTGATTGATTGATTCTCTTTATTAGATAAGATAGTATCACTGTCGCCACAGGTTGAAAGGGGGACGACGAAAAGGGAAAACACTCACAAACAAAGCGATACATTTCACATCCTTGTTACACATAAGCCCAACGCGCAAGATCCCACGTGGAGAGGAGCGTGCCTTTTACGTGAGCAAGTGCTGAACTGTCTTGTCTTGCTGGCCACTGCAGTTCCATAGGATGCGTTGCATGTTTAAGCCTTCTGTATATGATGTATCCTGTAGTGGGTACAGTGCATGCTATGCAATACACTTGCGTCCTTCATGGTCTCTCGCAGTCAGTCGTCTGTATATACTAGGCTGACAACATCTTGTAGGTCGGCACGCCATTTTGCAAGAACGTCCTCGGTCAGTGCATATCCTGTGTAGACCTGGTGCTGGTAGTGAAGCGGCAAATGTGGTTTCATGTGAGATTTCTGGATTGATGCAGTAATACCGAATCAGTAGGAAAATAGCTTGGTGTTACATTCACGAATTGGTACGGACCTCCTTTGACGATGTTAGAGTACTTAAACATTTGTTTTAATTGTGCAAAACACACGCTGTGCAGGTGCCGTGGTCACTATGTAACGTTTCTAGAGCTGGCCTTTTTTTCAAGTGTACATGAATCGGCCACCAATCACAAAAAGAAGAAAACCACAATAATTATTTCGTTCTTACTTGGATTTTCCCTTCCACTTCAGTGAGCTTGCTTGCTGACGTTACAGGCTCGGGCATGAAAGAGATCACGGGCATTCCCATTGAAAAATTCACTGTGCACCAGTGAAAAGAAACTATTTGCAACTTCGACAATCATGCCCGTCACGCGTACCGTCGGAATGCTGTAGTGAATTTGTTCGTAAGTAACTCTTGTCTTCTTGCTTTAATTTTGCGCCTCTTTAACGGTTAACTATCTTGCGTGGCTGTCACGTGCAAGGAAAATGGACAATTTCACTAGAAGGGATGAAGCATTGACAGCGATAGCAAAGATTAGTGTTGCGCTTGCGCTCCTCGGATGGTGGTATAACTATAGGCGGGCGCGACCTGTTAGCGCAATTAGAATGAGAGACAACTTCTGATGGGCAGAAGGAGCAGCGTATACCAGCTGTCTCACAACACTGGCGTAATGAGCGCCGTCAGTGGCGTTGCAGGCGTCGTCCCTCGATGGTGTATGAGATGATACCGACGAGAAACCGTCGGGATTAGTCAGCGCCTAGTCAAAATAGTTAGGGCATAACTCATTTACGTTTATACTCTCCAGATATGCGAGTGGCTTTCTTTGGAGATAAAAATGAATTTTTTTAAAGCATTTTTTTTTCATGGTATAGCAGCGTCAACGAAGTTCGGTCCATATGTTTAGACTGCAGTAATTGCGGCATCGTCCCACAGGTTTATATAGACTGCATCATCTTCAAGATAGGCTCAAGAAAGTGGTTAGACAGCTAGCAGGAAATAAAGCCTGCCTCGTTCGAGAGAAATAGATGACGTCTGCCCACCGATCAGCCTGGCACTGGCTACTCCGAGCTGCCGGGGAGAACTGATTTATTCATGTGTAATAAAAACGTTTACGCGGCAGTAGAACATTATTGAGACCTTTCGGCACGTATGCGACATTGCTCTATCAACCATTCTTCTCTGAGGATCTCTTTTAGCGGCATTTCTGACCTTCCATTGAAGGCCACCGCAATTTGCGATCAGCCACCGCAAGATAAGCAAGAATGCGCGAGCCAATCGCAGGTGTCGGCACCATTATCCTCACCCATCTATCTGCTTTCACGGCGAAAGCTAGGCCCCCCCCGAAACCTTCTCTACTTCTGCGCAGTTCTTGCCCCTTGTCAGCCAATTAAATAAAAAAAAAGATGTTCGAGGTAGACAATGCAAACAAATGGGACCGCCTGTAAATTATGAGAGCGTTTGATTGGTCGGTTCGAACAATGCTGCGGATCCCCGCCCGATGCTTGCGTCAGTGGTTACGTAAGTTTGACGTGAGCAGATCGGAATAAAAAGAGATTGGAATGGCTTTACGTCATAGGTCCCTTGGCCTGACAATGCGAAGAATGCTATTCACCTTAAATGAAGGGACAATAGGCCCTCGTTTTTATGCCTGATCTATCTTCAGGATCAGCCGGATAGCCGACAGACAGACAGACGGGCGGACAGACGGACTGCACATAACTTCACAGGACTGCACTTGGCGCTGTGCGCGCACAGGCACATGTGCGATATTTGCTCGCGGTCACTTGCTTTTCAATATCCTAGAAAGGCGACGACTCGTTTAGTTAGCTTGAAGGAAAGGAAATGAAAAAATTACCGACGATTACGTTACTTCCTAATGCGAAATTTGAGCGCAGCAAATAAGCTGTTTCACCTTTTCGATAGATTGAGGCAAAGAAATCGAGCAACACATGTATGCGCTATCACAGAATTTTTTTTTTATTTTTCACACGTATTCCTTTAACAAAGACTCCACTAACAGTTCTTGACAGTCATGAAGGAAGCTTTGTGGTCACCTTCGGCGACGCGTACTCCTGGATCATCTCGACGGCGGCGACGGTAAGCTTCTGCTTCGGCGGCACGCACCTCTGGATTCTGACGGTGACGGCGCTGGGCCTCTGCTCTGGCAGCTCGTTTAGCAGCAGCAGCAGCAGCAGCAGACGGAGGACTTCCATCGGTCGTCTCGCTCATGGCTCAGAAAGAACTGGCAGATAATTTCGCAGTGGCGAACGGCAGCGGCAATTTCGGCTCGGGCGGTGCACATATACAGATCCGCCGCCACCGATCTGGCTCTCTGATTGCCACCGCACAGGGGTTGCATTGGAGGAGGAGCGAAGAAAGGAATTAAGTTCGAGCCGGCGCTTTGACAACCGGAGACTCGCAGGAAGAGGGGGGAGGGGGGCGGCGTGTACACCCAGCGGCAAACGATGGGGGCAGAAGCGCGCGCAGCAAGCGGACAACACGATAAAGGGAGGAGGGAAGAGATAGCAGCGACTGACTGATGCCGCTGACGCCGATAGTGAGTCAACCCCAGCTGCGGAGTTGGTTTCAGGGACAACGCCGCCGATGCCGACACAAACAATATGATACCCTCGCTTCCGCAGCGCTAAGAACCAGGTCTAGCCGTGGGAAGGTGGTCACGTATTCGTCGACGTGCCGGGGCCTACGTGAAATAACCGGCGCGTCGGCAACTGAAGAGCACCCTATCCGCCACACAAGAACAGGGGGGGGGGGACCCTTTCCTCCTCTTTTTGCATGGCGGCGACGGTGTTCTATGCAGTCACGTTATCTTGACTCTCTAGCGGCGTCAGCGGCATCCAGCGGTATCAGTCGGTCGCTGCTAGCGCTGGGGGGATGAAAGGGGGGCGGAGCTGGTTACGAGGCCGACGACAACGCCGACGACGACGCGAAACCCAGGAACGGACGCCAAAGAGCTGCGCTCTAAAAAGAAAGCAGTATCTTTGGCAGGCTGAAACAGCGCACTTCAGTTGTATGCTGAAAACCATGAAGAGATTTTCTTACACGGTGCGCGGGCGTGAGCGGAAGGAACGTGCGACTAAATGTCACCACTCTTGCCCGAATGCGGTGCCCCGAAGTGTCCCGTGTAACAATCCTCTGCGATATGTTTTTTTACGCCAGTGGTGGCAATGAAAAGATCTGCCTCTGTGGTTTCTGTCGCTTGTGCAATTTATCGTGCGAGTTCGTGGGAGAAACGAACTTGAGCAGCTGGAGGAGTATGAATTCTTGGGAGCCGTAACGTCTTTCGGCTAGGGCCGGTACAATAGATAATTTTTTTCTTTCGCCAGAGTTGCTGCAGGGCATTCTGTGCTTTACGAACTTCGCACTTGAACCGAGGCTTTCAAAATTTCGAAGGCATACTGATTATTCTCAGACTCCTGGTTTGCGCTATCATCGCCATTGAATCCTTCTAAAGTGCTAGCGTCTAATTATTCGACGGGAACTGGAATTCGAACAGTTGTTACGTCTACACGTGCTGTTGTGGCGTCGGAAGCGGCCGGTAGCGAATCTGAGATGTAAGGTCTATGCTTGATACTGTTTTCTATAGGTGTAGCGCCACTACGTAAATAAATAAATACCACGCGAAATTATGTTTGCCAGTTCACGTCCTATTCGTTAGCACAAATTTGTTCTTTCCTTTGGGTTATACAGGTCAAGTATTTCCAAGTTAGCTTCCTGTGATTATGTATTAGCAGTCTTCAGGTACGCCTGTTGAAACTATGCTACGTCGACATGGCTGTACTAAGGATGCCGCATATTAAAAGCAGGGCGAATGTTATACCACGTAAAAGGGGTAAACCGGAACACTCAACGGAGCTACATTCATTGCTCTAGAACAAGGTAACTTGTCAAGCACCAATCTTGATGTGAAAATTAAAACAAATTGAACATTAGCCTCTTACACTTCAGACCACTTTCTATCCGACATCTTACATCAATATCAAAACAATTCAATTGCCGAAGCACGTGAAAATTACTTCTTAGGGAACGCCTGATGGCAGCTTAGGCAGATTGTTTAAGGGCCATTATGGGTCGTAGGTGTTCGAGCCTACTACTGCACGAGTATGTCACAAGTAGGCCAAAGCATGTGGATTGTTGTATCTTGTTACGACATACCGCGCTGTGGCGCGCACGGCAAATCGACATGAAAGCGCAGTGAAACATGTTACACTCACTGCTCTTATTAAAGAAACGCGAAAGAAAGGGTGAGTTGTGAAGATGAAGGATATATTTGCGATAATTTATTGTTGTTAATTGTGTCCATGAAGCGCGACATGGGACTACATGGTAAGCAACGAATTTCGAGACAATTTAACATGATATACGAGAACGTTTACGCATGCGCTCCTATTCGCAATGAAAGTGCAAAATGCATGAAATGTTTTAAACAACATCCACATTCACGTGGGTGCGGTGGCCTCTTTCTAGTGGGTGAGCTGTGCAGGAATGGAAGTTCAATGCTCCAGTGGACCGTCTACGATGTGTTCCGTATCTTGAAAAACTCGAAAATCATAAGCGCGACACGGAGAAATGTAATTTTCTCTAGCTGCAATGTTTCCACGCTATAGAAATACTGCGCTTCGCTGACTGTCCTCAACTACAATAGGAGTCGTGAGGAGGTACTTTCTAGCAATCGCGATAATTGCAGCCGTCGACGCACTTCGCGGAAGGCCTAGGCAAATATAAATACCCTAAGCTTGAATACATTGGATTTTATGTATAGGCTTCTTTTACGCGTGGTAGTTAATGCACGAGGTGCCATAGAACGCTTATAAGATACACGTCCTATATAATTGCGGTTTAGCACTAACGAACATTTCCCATGTCTCGCCGGCAAAGAGCACGGAAGTGTGGTAGACACTTGTCAACCACTTCTTCATTTACGACCCCGGGAAGGACATTACCAATAATGAAATCGACCTAAAGTTTGTGTCAAATAGTTTGCTTATTGATTCCCTGATGGTATACATAAGACATGCGCTGACCCACTGTCACCTCTAAGCTCTCTAGCTGCTAGCAAGACACGTAGTGCCTCACCTCGTTAAGCCGAGCAATATTTGCTGAGCGTGGGACCTTTCGATCTGACTTCACTCCTGCAGCGAAACTTCTGACGCCTTATTGGTGCCTCATTCAGCCCCAAGTCCACCAGAATACACTTGTGTCCAGAATAAAGCGCAATTTTTATCATCGGCTCTGAAGCAGCTTACCTTCCGCCTCTTATAGAGGGTGTTTTTTTTAGACAATAAATATTTTCAATAAAGATGCTATGACAGTGAGACGCCTGTAGTCTTGCTATGTGAGCTCTAGAGGGAGGCGGAAATAATTTGTCGCTGCTTAGGTTACAGTGAAAAGTATAATTAAGGTCATCAGGGCATATTTCAATGCATACCGAGGTACTGTGGCATTATTGGTAATGAACGCGCAGATGAAGCTTCTCGATTAACCCACTTGGGAAACAAAACTACAATCAATGAATCCCGCGTTTTAAGACGGTTGCTGCGAGAGAGCTCCGCATATTTGCACACCAATGCATTAAATCTGAGTGGATTGGTTCGCACTTAAGCCATACCCAACTTCATTGCCTGGACCGTATACCTTAGGGCTTTGGTTGCCATCACGATTTCTTTAAATAGATGCGACCATATTATGCAGACCACGGTTCGGCGTGGCGCCGCCTCTGACCACTACAGTTAAGAGAAAACTATCAGTCACAGTGTGTGATAGCGCCATCAGTATTTCACACAGAGGCGATCACTCACCGCTGTTCTCAACGAGACCAACGGCTGGTGTCTCGGAAGGGATAATCCTTCAACATAGACTTGAATCATCATTTCATCACCAATCCATGAAATAATTGTTGCGCTTCTTGCGTTTCACCGGACTCTGCGATCACCTAAAGTATTTCCTATTCATTTTTTTCGTTTGTTTTCTTTTTGTGTTTGTCACTCGTACTTCCTTCTTTCTGACTTCTTTTTTCCTCCAATCATGTGCAGTGCAGAAAATTGAAAAGTTGGATCTCGTTTACTTCCTTGCCTTTTCTCTCTCTGTCTCTCTCTCTCTCTTCCTGCCCTATTAAACAAAAACAAAAACAAAAAAAAACGTATGTCTCATATCTTCCATATCCAACAATGCGATATGAGACAGGATCCCATATAAAAGACCGTTTTGCTCGTAGGTCATGTGATGTCGTTGGATATAGGAGTTATGGGGAATACGTTCTTTTTTTCAGTAGAGTAGTGTTTAATCTTTCACATTAGAGCCCTATTGTGCCTCACAGCCAGTAATTAGGTTTTCATGAGTCACTTGATCTCTTTAGGCTACCGGCTGTTCCCACACCACTGGGAGGATACTACATCGCGATGACAAACACCAACAAGGCATCACTTAGCCCCGTATGGGCAGTATAGAGGTCTTTAGTGGCCAGCGCTTGCACAAAAACTAACAATTTGAAACACCAAATTTGAAAAAGACTCGCACTTTTGGTAAAATTTTATAAACCCGCTTCTGTTAATAAAGAAAAGCCGAACGAGAAGCCAAATAAGATGTACCACTATGAGCGGAAGAAAAGCCGACATTTAGACGCTGTTGAATCTGTTATTTCGTTATTACAATGATGGAGGTTAGTCACTAAAGTTTCCAGAGGACGTAAAAAGAGGACTCTCGCTTGAAATGGCACAGCGGATGGATGTATGGATGTTATGAGCGTCCCCTTCGGAACGGGGCGGTGGGTTGCGCCACAAAGCTCTCGCTATTATACTTCCTAATGTCCTACCTAGGTTAAAAAAGAAAAAAAAAAACCTATCAACTCCCACAACCAAATTTTCTGATCCCCTATTGCGAACTTTGCTTTTGTACGTCTCCTTTTTTTGTCGTTTGCCTACTTTTCTTCCCCGAATCTTCCAATTGCCTCTTACTAATCTCTACTGCGGATATGTTTACTTTTCCGCTGCTCTTGCTGTACCCAAGGGCTTCAAGGAGACCAGTGGTGCCTAAATCAACCGCTGGGCAGACATCTTCGCATTCTAATAAAACATGCTCCATAGTTTCCCTAGCTTTAGCGCAACAAGCACATGCTTCTCCTTCCTTCTTATATCTCGTTTTATAGGTGCGTGTTCTAAGGCATCCCGATCTCGCTTCGAAAAGTAATGAGCTTCCCTTTGAGTTATCATAAATTGTTTCTTTCCTGATTTCGTTTTTTCCTCTTAAGTAGTTACTCATGGCAGGTTTCTTTTCCATTGCTACCACCAATGAGGTTATCTCAGCTTCTCTGACTTTCCGCTTGACGTTCTTTGTTGCTGTGTTGCCCACCCTACATGGCGCATGCTTGCTGGTAAGCTTCCTAGTTCTTTTCCTCGACCTTGAATCAATGTTTTTCCTGCGCAGAAACCTCAACACTCTACCAGCCCATTTACTTTCTTCCGTATCCCTCAGTCGTTCTTCACACTCAATTTTACTGCGACCTTCCCTCACTTCAAAACTAGTCCAGCCCATATCACCATGCACAGATTCATTTGTACTCTTCCCGTGAGCGCCCAATGCGAGACGACCCACTGACCTTCGTTTCCCATCAAGTCCGGATTGTACCCGTGATTTAAAGCAAACAACCGCATTTCCAAAAGTAAGTCCTGGAACCATTACACCTTTCCACATACCTCGGAAGACCTCGTACCTATCGTATCCCCATTGTGCTCCGTGCTCCATTATGGCTGCATTTCTCTTCCCCTTCATTGTTATTGTTTTTTCCTGTGTTTCCATATATCTATTGCCTTCGTTTATTCATATACCAAAGTATTTATATTCTGTTACACGAGGTATTTCCTGGCCCTGTACTGCCACTGTCTGTTCACTGCTTTCATTGAATACCATAACACCTGATTTTCTAACACTAAATTTCAAACCTACATTGTTGCCTTCCTGTCCACAGATATTAGCCAGACGTTGCAAATCACTGCTTGTTAGTTAGCAACACAATGTCGTTCGCAAAATATAAACCTGGAAGCTGCTGCTCTACTACTGTACCCGCCTGTTTATATGAGAGATTAATCTCAATATTACTTCCTTCTAGCGCCCTCTCCATCGTCACTATGTACATCATAAACAGCACTGGGGATAAAGGGCACCCCTGTCTCAGTCCGTTGCTGATATGACCTTTCTCCTCGCTCCTCATCCCTTCCCATTCAACGCAAACGGTATTTTCTAGGTATATCTCTCTCAAAAGCTGTAGACAATCGTCACCTAAGCCTTCCCTTTCCAGAATATCGCACAAAACGTCCCCAGGCTCCCAGCTGTAATGTCTAAAAAGGCCACATATAACGGTCTGCTTTCTACTTTTGATATTTCAATACACTGAGTAAGAACAAATAAGTTAATATCTAAACGCCTACCCATTCTGAAGCCATTCTGAAGTTCTCCCAAAATGCCATTATTCTCTGCCCATGCTTGCTGCTTTGATTTGATTACCGGCATTGCTAGCCTGTATATTACCGATGTAATGGTCAATGGTCTATACGAGTGAATTCTATCTCTCTCCCCCTTACCTTTATAAATTAAGTTCATTCTTTGTCCCCAACAGCTGTCTGGTATTCGTCTATATTTTAAAGTTTTTTCCACTGCTTTCACCAGAGCTTCCTTACTTTTTGGTCCCAGTTCATTAATTAGCCTAACGGGAACCTCGTACAACCCTGTGGCTGTGCGCTTAGGAATTTTCTCTTCGGCTTTCTTCCAGTTGAAATTTGTCAGCACCAGCTCCTTTTCGACCTGGGTCTCTTTCATGCTCTTTTTTTTTTCTTCAAACACAGCCTCGTCATTGCCTTGGAAAGATTCGGCTGTTATTTTTCGGATGTAATTTATTGCCGCTTCCCCTTCCAGGTTGTTTCGGGGCGTAGTTGTCCAACGCCACCTGTTATCGAAATGTGACAGGTCCAGTTCTTCGGTTCCGAAAGTCAGCGGCAGGAGGCGCGAAAGGTAAGCTCGCGTTTTCTCGCTGCGTCATGTGAGCTTGCAGGGCGCAGAACTTATCAGGCTTAAATACGCGGAAACTGGAATTAGATAGCGTTAAAACTTGAATTATAGGTCTCAGGTTGGCAGTGACACCTGACTTGGGTACAAAAAGAGTGGCAGCGACTTCAATAATATAAGTATACAAGCGAACGGCTTCTTCAAATGCAGGTTTCATTGTAATCTGCCAGAACAATTCTTCAGACGAAAAGAATGTTTGACTGTTTGATAATATTACCCGCCGTGGTTGCTCAGTGGCTATGGTGTCGGGCTGCTGAGCACGAGGTCGCGGGATCGAATCCCGGTCACGGCGGCCGCATTTCGATGGGGGCGAAATGCGAAAACACTCGTGTGCTTAGATTTAGGTGCACGTTAAAGAACCCCAGGTGGTCGAAATTTCCGGAGTCCCCCACTACGGCGTGCCTCATAATCAGAAAGTGGTTTTGGCACGTAAAACCCCACAATTTAATTTTTTTGTTTGATAATATTGATTGGTCGCGGTCTGGCTGTCGAGCCTTACTTTGGGAAATTTAGGAAGGAATTGAATGATCCACCTTTTCCGTTGGACGCCTGTTTCTAGGGCGAAGGTGCATGGGGACCCGAGGAACGCATGCCTCGGAAGAGCCTCGAACACAAGCTGCGTGTGCGTGAGCACGAGGCACGTTCATGGGAGTAAAAGATTTGACATAGAGTGAGTGAGTGAGTGAGTGAGTGAGTGAGTGAGTGAGTGAGTGAGTGAGTGATGGGGGCTATTAATTTATTATGAAGATGTAGCGTACGTTCCTATTACACTTTCCTGAAACAGGCCCAAACGCTAGCCTTCTAAATAAATATGCTAATTCAAGCCAGGGTGAGTCAGAGTTGCAGTGTACGCGCGGATTGCAATTGATGTCTTATGGAAAATTTGATCTGTCTCCGATAAGCCTCACATGGGATGTATCTGCTTTTCTAACGGGCCTTGATCCTCTCTTAGACAAAGCTTTCCCTATTCATTCGAAGTTTATTGCCAGTTCACGGCTCGCTCAATGAATGCTGGTCGGAATGTGATTGAGGACAACTGCGCGATGGCACGAACGCTTGGCATACGAAGTATTTAAACGATGGCAAGAAAACTATTTCTAGTTCGCATGTTAGGCGGCAAGAACGATGTAGTGGCCGCAGTGTGAGCGACAATGGTATACCGGAAGTAGGGTAGGTGCAGGCCGGTTGGCCCACCAAGGCAGGCAACTGACTTCAACAGCGTTTTGCTTTTGTTTCTCAAAGCTTGCAATATGGGCGTCACTATATACATTTCACTTCTCCAAACTGCACCGCTTCCTAGAACAGGCTGTTCCTAGAACAGAACAGGCTGTTTACGAATAAGCTGAAATCTTGTTTTTCATATGGCGTATAAAATGTATTAGGATGTTATGGTATTGTCGAATTGGCACATGTACGTGGGTAAGGTAAGGTTATAAATGTGGTCCAATTTTTACCATTTTTACGATTTTTACAATAATATTACTTGTTTTTTTTTTTTCATACACGGTGCAGAGCAGCTCAAGTGCAAACTGTGAATCTGTGCACGCAGCACATTTATCTCGACGTTGACTTATGGAAATGAACCTTGTTGCTTCCAAAATTGCATACGCTACTGCGGTGGCTGGTGTAGTAACACGACAGAAGTTCAACTTGCGTTGTTTAATAAAAGCACATGCTGCACGGTCTTTGGTGCTCGAACTTTTTTGTAAGCTTGCTTTGCACAGGCATGCTAGTTGTTCATTTGAAACTTTGATAATTTCGTCAAGTGTTCGACGAAAACTCCGTCTTACGAAAAAACTTACTGGTGCAAAAATGAAAAAGAAAAACATGCACTCACCAAGAATAAAAAGAAATAAAAGACATGACATTTCGGGCCCCGTACAGGTCCTTTTATCACAATGAAGATATCAGCATGGGCCCGCGATTATTTATGGGAGAGGCGGCGCAGCGTGCGTTTGTATATCTAGGGAAGATTGCCCCGCGTCCTGTTTATCGTGCGTCTAGTTGATAGAATGTAGTAAGATTCTAAAAGCAAACAGGTAGATAAGTGTTTCTCGGTTGCGATGATGGTTGTCGAGTCCAAATCAATACTGTGTCCGGTTAGTTCGCGATGTTCCTCCACGGCCTTCGCGGCTGTGTGGCCCTTGGCAACGTCATTCATGTGTTGCTTCAAGATCCATTTGAAATTACCGCTCTCGCCGATGTACACGTGACACTCCTTGCATGGTATCTTGTAGATCCCACCCGGGTAGTC
Source organism: Dermacentor andersoni (assembly GCF_023375885.2). NCBI lineage: Eukaryota > Metazoa > Arthropoda > Arachnida > Ixodida > Ixodidae > Dermacentor > Dermacentor andersoni. The sequence goes on along the minus strand of NC_092817.1, from coordinate 92,962,961 downwards.
CGTGTGCTTTAAGAGGTCTTTCGCGAACCAGCTGTTCGCGAGTTTTCGGGGAAGGCGCGTGGGCGATTTGCACACCGTAGCCATTAAAAAATTCTTGCAAGCGTTTCGCTGGTTCCCACTGTGTAAGGTACCGCCGCGCGCTTCGCTGTTTCTTTCGCCGTGAAACGGCGAAAGTCACAAACACAGCATTGACTGGGACTGGGCAACCATCATCGCAGCCGCGAAACACCCATCTACCCGTTTCCTTTTAGAATCTTACTACATTCGATCAACTAGACGCACGATAAACAAGACGCGGGGTAATTTATCTTCCTGAGATATACACCCGCACGCTGCACCACCTCATTCGTAAATAGTCGCGCGCCAATGCTTACATCTTCATTGTGATTAAGAGACCCGTACGGGGCCCGAAAGTCATGTCCTTTATTTTTTTCTTTTATTCTGGGCGAGTGCATGTTTTTTTGGCACCATCTTTGGTAATTGCATCGAAGCGATTGGTGAAGCTTGACTTTTTTTTTGCTCCTTCATTGTTTTTCTCAGTTACGGATGTAGCGATGACGGCAATGGCTGAAAAATGGGACCGATTGACTCCTGCCCAACCAATACAGCATGCAACTTTCACTTGTCACTTGTGATCTCTCTTCCATTTATTGCGGCGTGTTATTGTGCGCTCATGACTAAGTGACCTTTCTTTTGCTTTTTCCAAGATTGAAACATTCTGCATTGAACCAGGAACTGGCTGCTGGAATAAATATTGCTGTACTTAACGTACATGGGAGAAGAAAACTGCCTTGAATCTTCAAAATTAGCTGGTCGTCAGCGCACGTGGCCCGTTATCTGTTGTCCCGTCATTGGCACTCTTCACCGTGTCGAACAACGAGTTTTCATCATCTCTTTATTATGTGACCAGCATTTTACGCATTCTTCACATTTCTTTATTTTCTCACTATTCATCCCTAATACCAAATCTAGCCGCCTCTCAGGTTATGAGCCACTGCGCAGCGTTGAGCTCAGTGCGTCGTCTCCATACATTACGTGCACTCTCTTGAATGAAGTCAAGCCTGCTCGCTAAAAGTGAAATGCGATCTTCTTGAAAAGACGGCGAGCGACAGGCATTCTTACCTTAATTAAAAAAAAAGATTGGCTGTAGAAGTCCACAAAGTGAGTTTACCATTTTTGTCCTTCTACGGCTGAGTTCCTGGCATCGAGATTGTTCTATTGCGTTCGAAGCGCGTCCTTTCAGCGTGTGAATCTGACGCAGCTCTCGTTACGGTAACGGTGCACTAATTTGTCAAGCACAGGCTGCTGCTGGTAAAGATAATGAGACTCACACGCGAAGCGCGCGACTTGCTCGGCAATCGCACGGATGGCCACAGCAAACTTCCCATGGGACAATGCCTATGGAGGTGATAAATAATGCATTACTCTTGCTTAGCCTTCAGCCGATGCCGACTTGCACTTGAGTTGCTAGGGGAAAAAGACTGCACTTTGTCGGGTTGAGTCCGAAAATAACCGTGACCCTCGTGTGCGTAGGCGTTTGACATATGGCGACCTTACTGAGCTCGATAGCGTTCTTCTGCGCGCCGAGCGATGTCGCAGCGATCATTGCGGGCGACGGAGCGCGTCAGCAAGCGACTGCTTGCTCAAGCGGATTCGAGTGCGTGCTCGCTGCGACCAATAGATCTCGCATCGCTTTGTCATTCCTGAATAGGCCTGAAGCGGCCGAATTCGCTGGCGCATTTCTGTCGAAGCGACGCTGTGCCTGGAGCGTGTTGTGCCTGTGACTTACCATTGTGAAACATCGGAAAGCGAGGCGCCAAATTGTACCAATTGCTGCAGGGTACGTGTTTGTCAGGATAAAATTGAGAGATAATTTGCCTGTTTCTGTTCTTGTAGCACGAAACGTGCGATTTATAGAAGCGGCGCGTTTCTGCGATCGTATAACGTCGCTTGACAATTGCCGGCATCACGTTGCACCTCAGTGAAATCAGGCGACTGTAGTGAACTACTTTACGAGCTTTAGTGCTTTGTGATTGTGTTTGGTTCAGTTGTTTCAGTTCTTTTAATTGTGCGACGTATATGGCAGAAACGTATATGATATTATTCAGTGTTCTATTGCGTCTTGTTGAAAATCTCCTTATTGTAATATATAAAGGTGATTTCGTATTGTGGTGATATAATTATTATACAAGACGTAGTTACTAGCTGTTAGTCAAATACGCGGATAGGTAACTTTTCTGCAAAGTGGCAACATTGATTATTTTTCTTTTTTTTTTTCGTTTCCTGATGCATAGGCAAAGCTTCAAAAGCATCAGTTAGTTAAAGCCTTTTTCAATAATTCCTTTGAGGAAGTGCTCTCACTAAGTTTACGGTCGTTAAAAGCTATGCTTACCTCTGTCTCGGGAGAACTCCAGCTCACAGCGAGATCATATTTGGTGAAAAATGACGTAACTGTTCACGGTGACATTTTACCGACGTCAGCGAAAAGCTAAGCAAGACCCCTCGTTTACATTTGGCGAAAATAAGAAGACGATTATGGGTACTGCGTAGGCGAAGTACGAAGTGTGTAGAGTAACTATAGCTTTTTGAATTATAGCCTTGGATTATGTGTTCAAGTGGACTGGATCCTTATAAGCGTATTTTTACCAATAACGCCGAAATCAGGGCGCTGTCCCGAAAGAACTGTAACTTGCATGAAGGTAACATTTGGTGAAAATGGGACGAATATTATGGTGAATGACTGTGCCAATTTAAATGTGTGGATAAACTACTTCCTCTAAAAGTATTCGAACTGAATATAAAACTGCATATAACTGAACGTCACTGAAAATAAAAAGAGATCCACCGATTTCTCCCTATATTTATGGCATATACCAGGCGCTCGCGTACCTCCTAGGTGCACTAAAAGAGTGAAGCCGTTTGTGTTTCATGAAATTCTTAGTGCTATTGCTTGAAAGAAACTGCTTCGCTGGAGATTTTGCTGTGGTTCCGCAAAGTCGCAGAGTTCTTCTGTGATGTGTTTTGTTTTAATTGGCAGTGAATGCTGGCAGCCTATGTGGGTGTAGGAATTTGTTGAAAGCGCATCTATGGGCTACAAGTACTCAGGCAACTTATGAAATCGAATGGCCCGTACCTGCCCTCAGTAGGCACAAACAGGAAACTGCGGGAGGTTGTGGGTTTGATTCCCACCACCGCCGTGCACCACTGGTTCAAATGGGCACGAATGTACCCCGGCCTACCGCTCGGCTTTCTTCAAGGGTGATGCGATTGGGAAGGGAGCCTGCGCCCTACATTCCCGTCCAAACCCTCGTGAGTACAAAATGAACCACTCCTTTATTTCCAAATATGGGGACCAAGGGCTTGAAGTCCAGGACATGCTTGCACACCACGAGGCCACCGTAGAAATTCTCTGTTTAGCCTGCAGACACTGTCAACAACTGGCATATGCGAAATTCATGAAGTTTGGGAGCTACTTCTAGGTGCTCTTTTCGGACAGCCCAGTAAGGAATTACCAAGAAGAGAGAGAAAAAGATTGTATAGAAAGGCAGGGAGGTTAACCAGAGGTAGTTCCGGTTGGTTACCCTGCACGTGAGGAAGGAGTAGGGAGATAAAAAGAGAAAATGAGAGGAAGGAGGAGAGAGAAAGAGAGAAAGAGAAAAAAAGAGAGACGATAGCAAACAAACTGCGCACACTATAGAGTGGTAGGAGGTGACGTTAAACGTCTATCCTGAATGCCCGCAGACCGCAGGAGTCTCAGTAGCGTGCATAAGACCTCCTGCGCGGATGTTCATTGGGAGCACTGGCCTACTGATTTTAGTTCTCATAGTGGACGATTTTACAATTTATCTATCACTCTGCATATCACTTGACTCTCCGCACTATAGCGCGGGCAGGCACAGATAATGTGTGCGAGCGTCTCTTCACAGCTGCATGTGTCGCATGTGGGGCTGTTGACCATTCCAATAAGGAAGGCGTAAGAGTTGGAAAGTGCAACGCCTAGCCACATACGGTGGAGCTTGGTCTGTTCACGTCGTAGTAACCCAGGCGGTAGGTGCATACGTATGTCCGGAGCCAACGAACACAAACGACACATGGTGAAAATGTTAGAATCCCTCAGGGGCAAAGTACATTCACGGAACACCAATCGCGGCTTAGCCGCAGCGTCTGTTTGCGAAAGCGGAATCAAGACACATTGACAGCTTTCATGTACAGATCGATAGACTTCGTCGACGTGTTCATTTCCGCTGATGTTGCAATGTCTTAAAAGCCATTAAAGTTTTTTGTATTCCTTGTCATGACTGTGATGATACATATGTAGAATTTGTCAGGCTAATTCATTGGGCCCGTGGCGCTTTGGGCTTTGTGTGCACTGAAGTGCTGCCTTGGAATTCCTAAACACGGTCCAGTGTTGCGGTGGTTCCTGATTAATGAAATCAAGTGCAGCACGGAGTGCCGCAAGTTCTTCACCCGTCGATATGGTCACACATTAAGTCTTTAACTCGATTTCTGTACACTTTGCCAGGATGATAACATCAGCAGCAAAGCTCTTGCGTTTTACAGAACCATCTGTGTAGACATGTTGGCGGAGTCCGTGGACGTTCTAAATGTCTTCCAAAATTGCTTGCTTCAAAGCTTGCAAGAGAGCTCTATGTTTCTTTATGATGCCCTGAATTTTCAATTTTACTTGCGACAAGTGCAGACACAACATTGTGGCTGGTAATCGTGTAGCAGGCGTGAACTGTGTTTGCAAATAGGACTGATATCTTAAAAAGCATTTAGCAAATGTTCAATGTAGCCTCTTTGCTGGCAAGCAAGCAGTATGGTGTGAGGGAATCCGTGTCATGTGTCGGATGTGTGCTCTCAGAATATCTGTAGCAGTGTGAATAGTCAAAGTAACGTCTCGGCAATGGCCACTGTCGCAATCGATGACGTCGTTTTTGGGGAGACCACGACAAGTTCTGAGTGCTTGGGTTTGCGCACTCAGAAGTCTGTGGATGTGCAGGTATTTCCTCGTACAGGTGCGCTGTGCCGCAGGAAGCCCAAAAATAGGGATTTGTATAATTAAAACATTGATGCTACTGTATCAACGCAGCACTTCCCGCCGAGAAATGCGAGAAGGTCCGCAATGGCGGCCGAACACTTTATCAAGCACGAGACATGAGGGCTCTAAGAGAAGTCTATCAATGATGATGCCAAGAAATCTGTGCGTTCGTCTGTAAGGTACATTTTGGCCATTAATGCGGAAAGCATACGCGGTCATCGCTTTGCGAGTAAGAGCAATGAGTGTACACTTCTCAGGTGAAAGTTCCAGGCCTTGCCTTCTTAAATATGTTCATACGGTCGCTAAAGCTTTTTGAAGTCGTGCGCGGACTTGTACACGCGTCACTCCTGAAGCCCATATGAAGATGTCGTCTGCATATTCGGAGAGCTATACTCTTTACGGTAACGAATCGGCCAGACCAACGAGCACCAAGTTAAACAGGGTGGGGCTAAGTACTCCGCCTTGCGGTACACCACGACTGGCATAGCTAGACTGCGTTGGTCCATATCGAGTCAAAATAAAAAAACAGATTTTCCATTCAAATCGCTGCATATCCAGCAAAAGGTGTGTCCACCGATCTTTAGAGCTTCTAAGGAGTCCAGAATTGTATATCTAGCTTTTCGTAGGCACCTTCAACATCAAGGAATAAGGCCGCAGTGATTCACTTCAGGTGTATCTGGTGCTGCACATACGTTACATGGTCAATAACGCTATATATTGAGGAGCGGCGGCGTTGAATGCCATCAATTACCTCAATTCCAAGTATATATCATTCTAACCATGTAAGGACCATTCTCTCCATTATATTGGCAACACAGCTGACCAGTGCTATTGGACGGTAAAATGACAATTATAACAGAGATTTGCCAGGCTTGAGAAGTGGAACAAGGCGACTGGAGTTCAACGTTGTATGGACCAAGTATTCACGCCATGATCGCTGTATAGGCCAAAAAGTGCATCTCTGGACCCTTGACCGAATTCTGCAAGCGCAGAGTATGTGATGCCGTCGGGTCGTGATGACAAAGATCGCCTGCACACTGCGAGTGTGGCCTCCAGTTCTTCTATGGAGAAAGGAGAGTCTATAAGAAGGTATCGGGAGCCAGGGGTGACAATAAGAATAGGTGTGCAAGGCTCGAACGTCGGGCCGGCGATCCTTGCTCAGCAATCTTCTGGTACGTCGATTTCTGGGCGTCTTTCATGGGCGGTTAGATATTTAAATGCACGGCGCTGTTGAGGAGCTGTTCGAAGTCCATGGTCTGTTCTCCAGGCAGCCGATAGAGGTTTACGCGGATCGAGAGACCCACAAAAAATTTCCAGCGTTGTTATTGCAGCACAGCAATGCGACGCTGAGTTTTCTTTTGAACGCATCTGGCCTTTCTAAGGTGATAAACCGATTTAGTCCGTCTGTATCATCCCTCTGCTCGCCGCGGATTGCAGGAAGGTGCTGTATTTCCGCCTCAATATCCGCGTATTTCTCGAATGGCCGAAATGGACACATTGCATCCTACACAGCCTTTGCGATCTGAATTTCCAGTGTGGAAGAAAAAGCTTTCGCGGCATGCGTATTCCATGAGTGATTTAAACACAGACCAATCTATTTTTTGATGAATATTTGATTAAGATGTTCTTGCTAAGCCTTTTATCTTCAAGTAGGTAGGAATGTGGTCGCTTTTATAGGTTTCTATATCTGCGAACCAATGGACGCTGCCAGTGAGACATCGCCAGACAAAAGCTAAGTCTAAGCAACTGCTATACGGTTGGCCTCGTAGAATCGTAGGACTACCATCGTTTAGGCAGCAAAGTTCATTATCAAAAGCAAAGGAAACGAGGTTACTTCCTTTCGCATTTACCTAGATGCTTCTTTAAAGGGAATGATGCGCGTTAGAGTCCTCAACAACAACCCATGGACGAGGAGTCTTATCTAAAATGTCACTCAGTCTCTGTCTGTCGAAACGACTTGACGGAGAAAGGTAAGTGCCCACTAGAGTAAACGCAAGTTTGTGTTTTTTCACATTCCATCAGACGTACTGATTACTGTCATGAGACCGCACTGGATGAACAACATCAGTGAGTTCACGCCGTATGTAGGTGTTCACCTTGCTAATGTCATTACCAGTCTATGACACACAAGGTTCATAGCCGGAGAGCGGAACGGGTTTCTGTAGGATCGGTTCACAGACAACAAGCATGGGGAGTCGATTGGTGAAAACGTATGGCCGAAAATCATTAATACGGGATTTCAGTCCACGGCCTTCCATAGCATAACGTTCGCGTGCAAGCGCTTTTGCGCTTCTTGCGATCTACCGGCCTGTGTGAACGACTTTAACTGGAACGCCTTTGTGTGTGTGTCTCCATGTGTGCGCGCTCGTTTTTTTTTTTAATTTCCTTTTTTTTTCGTTTTCCTCTCTATCATCTTTCCAACCCCTATCCCCCATCCCCAGTGTAGGGTAGCAAACCGGAGACTCATATCTGGTTAACCTCCGTGCCTTTCCTCTTCATTCTCTCTCTCTCTCTCTCCTTGACTTGTCTTTAACTGGAACGCCTTTTGTGTGTGTGTCTCCATGTGTGCGCGTTCCTTTTTTTTTTCTTTTTTTTTCGTTTCCCTCTTTCTCATCTTTCTAACCCCTATCCCCCATCCCCAGTGTAGGGTAGCAAACCGGAGACTCATATCTGGTTAACCTCCCTGCCACGACGCAGTGAGTAGACTTTTACTCGAATAATCGAACCCTGAACATTCTGTGACCGTGCGCTCCAAGATAACCCTAACGCCGGGGCACCCGTGGCACGAGCGGCAGACCAGCGGCTCGCGCCTGCAGGCCCGCGGTGCACGAGCACGGCGCTCTCGCAGTAAAAGTGAATCACGCAGAACCAGCATCTGAGGCGAAGCGCGCCCGCTTTTCTGGAAACAGATGGCGAACGCTTTACAAGAGCCGACAACGGCGCGAATGGAGGTGACCGCGGCTAACTCCGACACCACACCACAGTGGACATATGACGCGAACAGCGGCAAAACGACGGGTAAAGCCCACATCGAGTGGCTACAAGTTTGTCGCAAAGGCAGATCAGCAAAAGAAGACAATAAATCTGCCGAGGAAAGAGCCATAGAAGTCCTGAAACCAGACCCCAAACCTCAAGCACAAGCTCTGCCGCAGCGTCAACGCATGCTGAGGATGCGACCCTTCCCTACTGATGACTTCAAAATCGTCTTCCGCCCTCAAGCAGGACTGGACCTCTCGAAGCACACACTCATCGCAGTGACACATGCCATCGGAAGATCCAGCGGTTTGGTCCAGCAAGACTTTCACGATAACGTCCGTGTACAAGTGCAGAAACTGGAGAACGTGATCATCGCGAGCACGGCAAGTACGGAACGAGCTTCTAAATTGCAGCACATCAACACCATACAACTCGGCGGAACCGTCTATCAAGTAAATCCCCACATTCGACACCCAGACGATGTGTGCCGCGGAGTTATATACGGCCTCGAACCGGGTACAAGTCCCGCGGAGATTGCTGCCGGCCTTCGAGTGGACTCAAGATACACGGTTCTCGGCGCGCGAATGCTAGGATCTTCAACAGCCGCGGTTATCACCTTCGACGGACAGCACGTCCCTTATTACGTAACGTACCAGAGCGGTGACTACAGATGCAAGCCCTACCGAAAATCCGTCCAATACTGCAGAACCTGCGGCGCCATCGGACACCGACAGGATATCTGTCCTCAGCCGAGAGCCAACTTCTGCTACACATGCGGGCGCGATGGAGTCACGGAAGAACATGATTGTCACCCGAAGTGCAAGATTTGCGGCGGAGACCACGAAACGGCAGGCAAGGAATGTAAGAAGAAGCTCCGTAATAACCCGCCTCCCTACCAAGTAAGAAGACAGCAGCTTGACAACGCTCGCGCCCGAGAGAATCACTGGAGCTCGAGCTCCGAAGACTTCCCCGCGCTGGTTACCACCTCGGACAGCTCACGGGGGCCCTCGCCTCGACAAAAACCTGGCCGGAGACGCTCTCGCTCTATCCTAAGATCGGGCTCTACATCCCGCTCTCGGTCACGGTCTCGGTCACGGTCTCGCTCCGTTAGGCGAATCACTTACGTCGCCGCGGCGAACGGAAGCAGCGCCTCGAATTCCTCACGCAACCCGAGCACTTCGGGCGAGACAGCGACGATACGGACTCTTGAACATAAAGTACAGGATCTACGGAGGACGATACAACAACCGGTAGCCGAGTGCAACACGCCAGAACTCGAGGAAAAAGTAGCGATGAGAGTAGAAGAAAGCATACTAAAACAGGTAGAAGCTAGAATAATGAAGCGGGTAGACGAACGGCTGCAAGCACATGAAGCGAAGATTCTTGACCTTGTTGAACGACGCCTTCAAGTCTTCGAGGAAACCCTCACTACAAAACTTCTCGCATCAGCAGACAGAACCATACAGACAGTGGTAACTAAAATCATGGAAAAGGTAGAGCCACTAACCCGTACGGTCACCACACTCGACGCCAAACTGGATGGCTTCATGGCACAACAACACAACTTCATGACATATGCTTACAAGAATTTCGTGACTCATGAACATCTGGCGGAGCAGTTAGGAACCAAGCGCAAAGGACGAAAGACAGCACGAGTGGAATCCGCGGAGGATTCTAGCTCGACAACACCAAACCACCTACTCCAGGTGGAGGACAACCACCAACATGGCGGCTCCCAAACGTAGACATACTGAGCCACTTCCCACCCTCCGCATTTGGCACTGGAATTGCAGATCCTATAGACCCCGCTCGGCCAACCTTCAAGAATATCTCAAAGCAAACAGTCCGGACATAATTGCGCTACAGGAAACCAACACCAAGAAAATAAAGCTTCCCGGCTACAACACTATGGCACACACTGCCCGCACCGCAATTCTTGTCAAGAAGACACTAACCGCACAGCCTCACGAAATTGAAGACACTGAAATTGAACACACCATAGTGGAGGTGTTGCCGACTCGCAAGAATCAACAGAGCCTATACCTGGTCAACCTTTACAGCCCGCCGCGGGAGCAGCTACTCCACTACGACCACTTCGTACGGACCTTCGCAAGAACGTTAATGGCAACCGGCTTGTTGTGGTAGGGGACTTTAACGCCCCACACGCCGCCTGGGGCTACCCCAATACCACCAAGAAAGGGGCACGGGTTCACGATGCCGCACAGCAGCACGGTCTTACGTTATGGAATGACCTGCTCCAACCCACCCGAGTGGGCAACAGCGTGTCGAGGGACACCAATCCTGATCTCACGTTCACTCGAGACGTGCGAAAGGCCACGTGGACCCGACTTCCGGACACGCTAGGGAGCGATCACCACATAATTCAAATCGAGGTTGAACAATCCCACCGCGCGCCCAAGACAGGAAAGGCACGACTCACCGACTGGAACGCGTATAGGAATGAGCTTGACAACGATTCGGACATCAAAAACATTGAAGCCTGGCTGAACGGTATCGTAGGGGCGGCTGACGGCCACACCAGGACGATTCAACTAGACGAGGACAATCCGGCGGTCGATAATCACCTGCTGCACTTATGGGAGGCTCGGCGATCGCTCCTCAAACGTTGGCGACGCCAAAAGCTCAACCGCAAGCTCCAGCGCCGAATCGCCCTGTTAAGCATGCAGGCACAGGAGTACGCTGAACAGCTAGCGAGTCAGAACTGGCAATCCTTCTGCGACCAACTTCAAGGGACCCTCAGCACAAAGAAGACTTGGCATATACTTCGAGCCCTGGTCGACGACACCCACACCAAAACCCAACAAAGACATACGATTCACCGACTAATCCACAACTATGGCGGCACAGAGGATCAGCTCCTCCAAGAACTTCAGACGAAGCTATACGGCTCAGCTAACCCACAAACAACTGCCACCAACCTTTCCACCCCCAGGGAGTACCAAGGAGCGCCGAACGAAGAGCTAGATCGGCCTTTCACACAGGCAGAGTTACAGGCGGCTCTTTCTAGGCTAACACGCAATACGAGCCCGGGCAAAGACAGAGTCACCAACAAGCACCTTCGCCAGCTACCCCCTCGGGCGCTGACGGCTCTCCTTCGGTACTATAACGACTGCTGGATAAAGGGCGACCTACCAACAGCCTGGAAACACTCGGAGGTAACCATGGTACCCAAGCCAAACAAACCCATCTCCATCGCAAATCTCCGCCCCATCTCACTTACATCCTGCGCCGGGAAACTGCTTGAACACATGGTCAACGAGAGGCTCACCACATATCTCGAGGAAAACGATCGCTATCCGGACACCATGTTCGGCTTCCGCCAGATGCTTTCCACGCAGGACGTCCTCTTCCAGCTAAAGGAAGATATTCTTGACCATTTGAGCAAACACAGCAAGTCTTCCATTCTAGCTCTAGACGTAAAGGGCGCCTTTGATAACGTGAGCCATGAAGCCATTCTCCGTAACCTAGAAGATATCGGCTGCGGTGCCAAAACATACGCCTACATGAGCGCTTTCCTCACCAACCGTACGGCCACGGTGGGGATTGCCAACCTCCGGAGCAAGGCATTTCACCTACCTAACAGGGGTACGCCACAAGGTTCGGTAGTCTCGCCACTCCTCTTCAACGTGGCCCTCCTCAAACTTCCCCGCCTCCTAGACACCGTCCCAGGGATATTCCATGCTCTATATGCAGATGATATCACACTGTGGACGAGAGGCACGAGCACGGGGGAACAGGAGACCCGTCTTCAGGAGGCGGTCAACATCATCGAACGATACCTCAACACCTGCGGCCTCCACTGTGCCCCGGAGAAATCCGAGCTGTTAGTACTCGGGGCACGCACCCGGGGCCGGCCCCCAAGCCACGACGCACCGGACCCACAAGTCCTTCTTCAGGGAGTCCCGATACCGAAGGTCGACTCACTTCGAATTCTCGGAGTCCATATACACAAGGACGGGTCCGGCTCCGCCACACTCCCTAGGCTACACAACACCGTGGCACAGCTTACTCATCTGATACGACGGGTGGCCAATCGCCGCAATGGCCTCAAAGAGCACGAAACTTTGCAAATGGTACAAGCCCTCCTTTACAGCCGCATTACATACGGAACTCCTTACCTCAACCTGAAGACAGCCGAGAAACAAAAGCTAAACCTTCTCATACGAAAGGCCACGAAGCTCGCCCTAGGACTACCGACAACCGCCTCCACTGACCGATTGCTTCGCATGGGAGTTCACAACTCCTGGGAAGAACTTGCGGAAGCGCACCTCATCAACCAGATCGAGAGACTCAAGCTAACAACCACAGGCCGAGCAGTCCTCCGACGCACAGGTTACGTAACCAACCCAGAACACGATGACGAATGCAAGGAAAAGATCACGCCGAAGCTCCGGGAATGTCTACAAGTTCTTCAGATACCTCGAAACATGCATCCAGAACACCATCGAGGCAGACGGCTCGCCAGGGTAAATGCCATCAGACGCAAGCACCGTAACGACCCGCAGGCGCGCTACGTGGACGCAGCCAAGTATCCGGGCCGAAATGCCTTCGCCATCAGCGTCACAGACCACAAGGGTACGACACTGGCGTTGGCGACCATTCTCGCCAAACGCGCCGACACAGCTGAGGAGGCCGCTATAGCACTCGCCACCCACACAAGTGAGCATGCCATAGTGGTCTTCACCGACTCTCAAGCAGCAGCACGTAACTACATGAAGGGCAGGATCTCTATAAAAGCGATCAACATACTGAAACGTGGCGACACTCCTCCCCCCTACACCTGCATCATGTGGGTTCCGGGACATGAGGGACTCGAGGGGAATGAAGCGGCACACGCCGCGGCCCGCGCAAGCGTCAACCGGGCCTCCCCGCATGAGAATCTAGGCATGTCCCACCCACCCAAATCAGCGGAGGAAACAGAAACAATACCGCTAACTTATCAAGCACTACTGCAGCACTATCGCCTTGGACGCAGGGTATACCCTCCACCACATCCACAACTAACGAGAAACGAAGGCACTGACTACAGGCGACTCCAGAGCAATACCTTCACCCATGGAAGCTTACTGCATCATTTCCACCCGACGCTATACAGCTACACCTGTCCACACTGCAACGTGCCAGACAGCCTGGCACACCTCCTACTGCAATGCAAGAAAACCCGAGAAACCACCACAGCGGCACCACTAGTAGCCCCAGCAGACGCAGACCAAAACTTCCTCGCTGAAACGTGGGAGGCTGCGATCTCCAAGCCTGACCTGGTCGACCAGCGCGAACTAGTCGCCCGGGCCCGGAGGGCGATCCAAGCCAGAGGGTTCCTGGAATAAGGGACCCTCCCACCTCGACTGCCAAGTCACTGCTTAAAATAAAGGTTTCATTCTCTCTCTCTCTCTCTCCTTTTTTTTTCGTTTTCCTCTCTATCATCTTTCCAACCCCTATCCCCCATCCCCAGTGTAGGGTAGCAAACCGGAGACTCATATCTGGTTAACCTCCGTGCCTTTCCTCTTCATTCTCTCTCTCTCTCTCTCCTTGACTTGTCTTTAACTGGAACGCCTTTTGTGTGTGTGTCTCCATGTGTGCGCGTTCCTTTTTTTTTCTTTTTTTTTCGTTTCCCTCTTTCTCATCTTTCTAACCCCTATCCCCCATCCCCAGTGTAGGGTAGCAAACCGGAGACTCATATCTGGTTAACCTCCCTGCCTTTCCTCTTCATTCTCTCTCTCTCTCTCTCCTTGACTTGTCTGAAGAACGGCTGAGGTGGTAGAGCCATTGTGTTTGCTATTCTGGCCTGGCAAGAACCGAATCCAGATCGTCCAGCACTTGCAGTGCATCCCGAGCAAATGGCTCTGCATGTAATTTATCAACTGACTTTCATTTATCAAATGACTTTCAAATGACTTTCATTAGAGACTTGATTATTTCGATCACTTGCTTGTCTTAACCTCGCACGCGATCTGTGCCGTCATTATTCGTCGGCAGCCCATTATCGATCTTTGTTCTACTGCAGGACTTAATGCCGGAAGTGCAGGCCAGGCCTTTGCAGTAGACGTGTTTACTGCGTCACCAGACACCGTGTTGTCAGTGTGGTTGATTGACCTGGGAGCACCAGCTGCAGGAAGTAGCGTCTTTCTCCCGATGGTCTCAGTATTTCTAGTAGACAAAGATCGTCTCCGGCGAGCACGACACTTTGGCGGCGGCCTCTCTGTGCGTTGAGTTGTCTCTCACAGGTTGAGGACTTTCAGCTCTGTCTTGTGTCTCGGGCGGTCTTTCGGCGATGCTTCAAGGTGTCCAGAGCAATTGGCACACTTGAAATCAGTCGCACGGCAAGCATCAGCGCTGTGTTGCTCAGGGCACTTTGGGCACACGGTCGAAGTTTTGCATATGCCGCTGACAATGCCCGATGTTCAAACAATTACGGCACTGAAGTTGTCTTGGAACGAACAGTCGCTCTGGATGACGAAAACAATGCAACTTTCACGTGTGGCGGCAAGCTTCCTCCCTTGAGGGTTATCTTCACACAACGTGACTCTCCTAGACGACGGACTATAATTACTATAAATACATACCCTATCAAAATCAATATAGACAGGTGCTTCTCTTTTATTGACCCATCGACATCATAAATGGCAACTGAGGAAGTATCGCTGTCCTGTGGTATTATGTTGCGAACATTTGTCGAGCCCAGTACTTTCACTGTGCCCAAGATATCCAGCGCTGCTCTGTTCTTGACAGCGACTGCTAGGATATTCTTACGGGTGTAAATTCTCACGTCCCTAATCTCACTCGGAACAAAAGCTTCTAGTGTGACAGATATGGCTTACCTGTTTAGTGAATTCAGATTGTCGGTCGACCTCTCGGGCAAGGAGAGGATGGTATGAGCCGTGTAATTGTTCTTTGCCATCGCCGTCGTCCCAGTTGAAGACGAGGAAGCAGTCACGATTCTCCTGTTTCGTTTTTGCCTTACAACCAACCGCCCAGTAATCACCGTCATCCGACAGATCTGAAGCAGAGTAGTAGAGCAGGGTGTCCTCGCTGCCTGTGTCGCTCGTGAGTTGATTGCGCTTCCTCGGAGCGCTTGACGCTGTGACGTCTGCCTCCTGAGGACGTCTAGCTGACTCCACTTCCATCGCCGAAGGTCTCGGGAGTGGCGTCTCCCGAAAACACGCCAGAATACTCGTAAAATGAGAGAAGTAGAAAACTGCGTTTCACGCAAGAGCCTATTTTTCGTCGTCCCTTTTCAACGAAAATCTTCGGAGCAGAGGCTAGACCGCTTCTGTGTCCTTGTAACTACGTTGATCTCTATGATCACTATGGACTAAGCCCAACGAGACAGACGCTCGTGCCAGTGGGGCCGTGGAATACGGGCCCCAACTATCGTTCCTTACTTTATTTATTTTCAATAAAGTTTTTACTTACACAGTCCATGATAACTTGTCAGACTTTCTAGAATATGTGATCATTTACTGGTTTGCTACTTTGGATATACAGGGTCTTTCAGCGAACAATTTCAAAATTTTTTAGATTGCCTGTCGCAGATAGCACAATTCTAGTCTACCCGAAGAGGCAGACATTACTTGCAGAAAAAATTGAAATGAATTATTGACTAGCTAAGAAAAATCCAGTAATTGAGTTTTCAGCTAATTGCCCCATGGCACATATTGCAATTTACAATTTCTAGCGGGTGCGACTGCAAAGCATATCTATTTGAAAATATATGTGTGGACGACACTATTTACAAGATATGCGCCGTTATAATTGCGATCAAAATGCACTGTTGTTCCACTTACTCTCTTAACAAAAGCGTTGTGTGATGCATTGAAGCACAAACGAAATCGGAGCACTGCTGCATTTCTCCGTAAAGTTCGGGAATTAATATCTCAAAACTGGTGCCATCCTGAGAATTCGTTTCAAGTGGATCCGCCTTGCGAACCCCCCTCCCCCCCCGGCTAAACTTTGTAAACTGCAATATTTACCGTAAGGTAATTAGTTAAAAGCGCAATTAGAATTTTTTTGATGTTGATTATGTATTTTAATTTTAGTGAATTTTTGTTGATTAGTCAATCATTCATTTCAATTTTTTTGTCTGCAAGTAATGCCTGCCTCTTCGAGTAGACCAGCTCATGGATTAGATTTGTGCTATCTGCCACAGGCAATGTTAACAATTTTTGAAAGGGTCCGCTCAAACCCCGCGTACATGAGCCACGGTTTACCTCTACGCATTGTCCGTCTGAGTAGGGTCAGTTTTACGGTCTAGTGCATTCACGTAGGAAGTATTTAATGTGCTTATGTCGTTGGCGGTACACTTATGGCATGGAGACCCTGAGCACTCTTTTAAATGAACACAGGTACACCAACGTGAAGCGTAAGCATTGTGCGTTTTCTATAGTACGCGCATATTTGCACCTGCAAAAAAAACTTCAATGAACTGGCGTGCCTGACCTGTGGTATTCTTGCATATACTGACCAGTGGCTGATTTTAACGCTCGGGTAGTTTTGCCTGAATCTTCTCCGAAGTAAGTGTTCTTCGAAAAATGTCAAGGATGGTAAAAAAAAGAAATTTGCTTCATAATACATGTTTGATAATTCATTGCTGAAGTAAAATCAGTCCTGTCGTGACTGCTCACTCAAGAAGGATATTTCTTTAGACTAACCGTATTACTTCTTGTCGTTTATATGTGCTTTTGTTCCTTGGACGTTGAAAAGTTTGTAAGGCCGAGGAACTGCACCTGTGAATATACGAGCTCTAGCTTTAATCTAAGAAAGATTTATCACCTGAAGTAAAGAAAAGCACGAGTGCGCATTCCAATTTGCCTTCTTGCGCAAATATCTCCGAAACCAACTCCGTCTGGTAAACCGATATGAGCCTCATTGTTCACCGGCACTCTGCGCTTCGCGCACAGGTAGATAGACATTTATGCGTATTTCGCTGGTTTGAGCAAGCTACCACCGCTATATATATTTCGCATGTGAAGAAGTTAGGAGCACACCAGTGTGAATGTTTATACATCTCTTGCACAATGTTGCCTTCCTGTGATGACCGAACTATATCTGTACGTCGTTGGGTTGCTTCAAGACAATACTCATTCTCGCATGAGTGGGTGCTTCTACACGCTATGTGCGCACTGGTAGAACGGCATCCACGACTGCTTCTACAGTATGTTTCAATCTTCCCATTTTTTTTACTTGTTCGTCTTCGTGTGAAGTTTTGACAGCATAAGAGCGTCAACAGGTGCGGATGTTTTCGTAGAAGCAGAAATGCCTTCGACGCAGCCTCCTGTATTTAGTTTGTGTTTTACTAATGGGGCTTTCAATAAAATGTTTTTTATTGTCAAGCAGAACAGGAGGGCATATCCGCCACCACACATCAAGCTTAACAGAGAAGAAGCTGTCATACTACGCCGACTTAAGATGGACAAGTACCTCCGCGGCACTCTACTACACGCAATGTACCCTTCAACATTTACAAGAGACTTCCAGTTCTGTAATACACCAAACACCCTTTACTACATGGTCTCTGAATACAAAAATAACCCCCGGACAACGCCCATCCACTGAGCAACAGAACATCAGTGGGAGGCACAGGTGGCAAGCCCAAAACCTGAGGACCAGCTTAGGCTGGTGAACAGGCCCAGGCTATCAACACAGGGCCACGGCTACCTGCAGTAGGTTGGCCGCTCACTTTCTGGCATCAACAGCTTGGTCTCCGAAACACTCACTCACTCACTCACTCACTCACTCACTCACTCACTCACTCACTCACTCACTCACTCACTCACTCACTCACTCACTCACTCACTCACTCACTCACTCACTCACTCACTCACTCACTCACTCACTCACTCACTCACTCACTCACTCACTCACTCTATTGTCATGCCTGACGTCACAATGTCATCATGGTCGCAGTGGGCGCTTGCGAATGCCATCGTCACTCACCTGGCCCTTATCATGTGTTAACGGTATCATTTACTTTCCAGAGAAGCCATGAAAACGTGCCACAGTCTCTGACGCTTAGTTTAGCGACGAACCTATTGCATGTTACCAAGCTGCAAATTGGTCGAAAGGATGAGTGCTACGAGTGCACCATGAGTGCGGCAACAGAGCATGTACTTCGTGTCTGTCCTCAGGAGGAGGAGGAGGAGACAAAGGGGAGGAAAGAAAGGGAGGTTAGCAAGTGTAAGTACCGGCTGGCTACCCTGTGGCGGGGAAAGGGGTAATGGGAATAAAAGGAGAAAGAAGAAGAGGGAGAAAAATACGAAACCGGAAAATTCACACAGGAACGCGATACTTCGCGCTACAACACTCAATGATGGTCGCACAATTCGCATGTCCTTAAATACTTCAGCAAAGCCCTTAAGGCCTTGAGTGCCGAAGTCCGTCTTGACCAGTGTCCTAGAGCTTCTTCCTCTGTAAAGGGGCGATTGTACAGTTTTTCGAGCGCGGTAACGAGCACTGTTCTTGGCACTTTGTAACAGGGACAAAGTGTCCTCAGTACTCCCGATAGTGACAGTCACTTTCCGCCTTCTTGGCGAGGTTGTACAGTAGGCCACTAAAAGGTTCCTTGGGTCAACTGGCCAGGCTGATGACATACTCGCCAGACCATACGGGCCTTTGTGAACGTTTTACAAGGTAACCTACTTGGCAAGTGGCTGTAAGGGCAGCTGTTATTTCGTACATGACGTCATTCATCGTTTAGATTGTCATTTTTATCTTCATTCCTCAGTTATAATTTCTTTATCAGGCAGGTGGACTCAATTTCTTATTAGCCCACTTTGTAATCCTTGCAGCTGTGTAGTTGGCCGAAACACGGTGATTCAGGCGCCCGCCGTGTCAATTTTTTTTTTTTCTGAATAGAATCGCCTTCGTGAGTTTCTCACAGTACAGCTTTATTTCAAGCTGTTCATATAACACCGGTTCTGTTAGCGTTCACATTTCCTTACCGTCATGGCCAAGTGGCATCTCTGTTGCTTCTTGGCCGTGATGCATGTGACTCCTTAAAGTGCCGTAGAATTTATTCACTGGCAAAGGTATTTTCGTCTTTCCATAATCCGTCACTATGGCATGATGCTACTGAGCATGACACCCCGGGTTTGATCACCGGCCGTGGTGGCCGCGTTCCGATGGGAGCGACATGCAAAAATGAGGTGTCCGTTGCAGAACGTATGGCGATCAAAATTGATCCGAAGCTTTCCGCAAAGGTGTGGCGAATAGCCCCAGTGTTGCTTGGGAACATGAAACCTTATAAATAAATCGATTTTGTCATCACATAAGTTTGTGTCAACGCATACTGAAATACGAGTTTAAACCTCTCCTTCCACGTTTCTTACTTCAGCTGCTTTTAACTTCTAAGCTGTAGTACTATGAGTGAATGTGTCAAGAGAAATTGTATGCAGTCTTAGTGTGGTGGCAACATTATAACACATAGAAAGATGTGTTACGCGTAACCTCTCGAGTAAATAAATAAATAAAAAAACGTATGTGCAAGTATTATTTAACACGGACGCTGTTTAGTTCTAAATTTCTAGACTTTATTGCCCCTAAGCCCCTTAAAGGTAATAGAAATAACCATACTTACCGTAGCAGATTAATAGCTTGACTCTAAATTCACGAAATTCAGAACGCCTGGCGGTCACTGCTATTGCTGTTGCCAAACTTTGCTCAACCTATTGTTACTATGCATAACACGAACATTATCTGTTGCTACGTCTCTCACAGCCTGGTACCTGTCCTTTTCATTAAAATATTTGTAGTTAACTTCCTATAGTTACAGCTGAAACCTCTACGATGTGAAGTCAGGCATTTAACTATGCCATGTGCATTCACGATAAAATTTTCTCAATAAGGTGCCGTCAATTTATATTACGCATTATAATTTTAGTTGAACAACCGTGTATTATGGAACAAATTATGGTTCAACTATAGCTGAACAACGATGGACGATGGAGCTTGCCCATGCTGTCACGCAGTTGACCTTTCGATGCGACAAAGATCGTGCGTATGGACAAATTATTTGTTGCACTCCAATCTTACGCCCTTCTTAGACATGAACGACTGATAGTACGCCCGTTTTTTTTTTCTTGAACTAGGAGCAAATCTTGCTTTGTCATGCTATGGCGTTCAGAGGAAACGTTAAACTGAGCTGTAGCACTCGAGAGCACAACTGTTTTATTGTATTCTTGGATGGTGACAGGGGCTCACAATCGCCAGAAACGTCGCCAGGGAAACACGCGTAGTGATCTTAAGACACAGAGCATATAGACCAAATCAGTTTCGAAACACTAGTTTAATTGGTGCTTTATTCACAATGCAATGGAAACAAGAACGAAACAATGACTTTACTCAGCACTGCACACAACGGTGACTTCGCTTGACGTGACACAACACCGCAACATTTTTTTTTTGGCAACACAAAGCACATAGTTACAAGAGCCGCACAAAACAGACTTTCATACTCAGTTTGCAGTACACAACACACTATTGTTTTTTCTTTCTTTTCAACCGAACCATAATTTAACAACTATATTCAGCAACAAAACTGGCTTACTCTTGTTCGTAAAGGTACTCTTCATATGTTTCCTCTTATCACATACGTCGTCGATCTTTATTAGCGACCACGGCTGTGTGCCCTTTCGTCTCGCATCGATTGTCGTGCCTACGCTACGTATTTTTGTTTTAAATAGAATCCAAGAACTAGGTAGCTCTTCTTGGATGTTCAAAGCTTTCCCTTCTTCAGGGTCGCACCCTTTCAATGAAGAATCTTGATCAAGAAGATTTCATCGCTGATCCACGTCGATAGTTTTTGTCAAATGAAGTGGTTTTCGAAGGAATGGGCCATGTCTGAAAAAATAAGAATAGGTGATATATCAATATGATTGCAAGTTCATCTGTTAAGCTGTAACTGCTCTAATGCAGAGTTCTGTTTCCTGCAGAAATTACATGTGCTACCAAGTTCCCAAACCGTTAACTAATCAGTAGTAGTATCAGTATCAGTAACTTGAATCGATTCTAAGAAAGCTGATGAGCGTGCCGTGGAAGAGAAACCTTACTGGGGGCTTATATAGGTACGAGCCTTTATGTGGTTTTGTTCTTCTTTTTTTGTTGTTAATATTAATATAAAGGAGAAGTTGGCGCGTTTAGTTGTACTTGGTACACTTCATCGCAGGTAAGAAAAAGGAATAAAGAAAAA